>NC_058082.1:331540435-331617935 GCF_014858855.1 Bufo gargarizans | reverse complement strand
CCTCAAATTTAAATCCCGCTAAATCTCTCGTTACTGCTATCCTGTTGTGGCTGGGAAAGTTATTTAGTGTCTGTCAAAGCACATTTTTTGTTCTGGGTTGAAATACAATTCCCAATTTAGCAATTTCATAATTTAGTGGTTTCTGCTATATCAGAGCTATTTGAAATCTATCCCTAAAAGGGTATATAATATTCAAGGTGCACATAGGGTCATTCAGAATAACTTCACACACACGCTACTGTGCATTTCCCAGTCTAATTCTGTCACTAAATCCATACCGGTCACCCAGCGCCTAAATACTATGCCTCAAATTTATATCCCGCTAAATCTCTTGTTACCGCTGTCCTGTTGTGGCTGGGAAAGTTATTTAGTGTCCGTCAAAGCACATTTTTTGTTCTGGGTTGAAATACAATTCCCAATTTAGCAATTTCATAATTTAGTGGTTTCTGCTATATCAGAGCTATTTGAAATCTATCCCTAAAAGGGTATATAATATTCAAGGTGCACATAGGGTCATTCAGAATAACTTCACACACACGCTACTGTGCATTTCCCAGTCTAATTCTGTCACTAAATCCATACCGGTCACCCAGCGCCTAAATACTAGGCCTCAAATTTATATCCCGCTAAATCTCTCGTTACCGCTGTCCTGTTGTGGCTGGGAAAGTTATTTAGTGTCCGTCAAAGCACATTTTTTGTTCTGGGTTGAAATACAATTCCCAATTTAGCAATTTCATAATTTAGTGGTTTCTGCTATATCAGAGCTATTTGAAATCTATCCCTAAAAGGGTATATAATATTCAAGGTGCACATAGGGTCATTCAGAATAACTTCACACACACGCTACTGTGCATTTCCAAGTCTAATTCTGTCACTAAATCCATACCGGTCACCCAGCGCCTAAATAGTAGGCCTCAAATTTATATCCCGCTGAATTTGAATACAATACATTGGGCCAAATAATATTTTTGTTGTTGTGGTGAACCATAACAATGAGGAAAACATCTAGTAAGGGACGCGGACGTGGACATGGTCGTGGTGGTGTTAGTGGACCCTCTGGTGCTGGGAGAGGACGTGGCCGTTCTGCCACATCCACACGTCCTAGTGTACCAACTACCTCAGGTCCCAGTAGCCGCCAGAATTTACAGCGATATATGGTGGGGCCCAATGCCGTTCTAAGGATGGTAAGGCCTGAGCAGGTACAGGCATTAGTCAATTGGGTGGCCGACAGTGGATCCAGCACGTTCACATTATCTCCCACCCAGTCTTCTGCAGAAAGCGCACAGATGGCGCCTGAAAACCAACCCCATCAGTCTGTCACATCACCCCCATGCATACCAGGGAAACTGTCTCAGCCTCAAGTTATGCAGCAGTCTCTTATGCTGTTTGAAGACTCCGCTGGCAGGGTTTCCCAAGGGCATCCACCTAGCCCTTCCCCAGCGGTGAAAGACATAGAATGCACTGACGCACAACCACTTATGTTTCCTGATGATGAGGACATGGGAATACCACCTCAGCATGTCTCTGATGATGACGAAACACAGGTGCCAACTGCTGCGTCTTTCTGCAGTGTGCAGACTGAACAGGAGGTCAGGGATCAAGACTGGGTGGAAGACGATGCAGGGGACGATGAGCTCCTAGACCCCACATGGAATGAAGGTCGTGCCACTGACTTTCACAGTTCGGAGGAAGAGGCAGTGGTGAGACCGAGCCAACAGCGTAGCAAAAGAGGGAGCAGTGGGCAAAAGCAGAACACCCGCCGCCAAGAGACTCCGCCTGCTACTGACCGCCGCCATCTGGGACCGAGCACCCCAAAGGCAGCTTCAAGAAGTTCCCTGGCATGGCACTTCTTCAAACAATGTGCTGACGACAAGACCCGAGTGGTTTGCACGCTGTGCCATCAGAGCCTGAAGCGAGGCATTAACGTTCTGAACCTGAGCACAACCTGCATGACCAGGCACCTGCATGCAAAGCATGAACTGCAGTGGAGTAAACACCTTAAAACCAAGGAAGTCACTCAGGCTCCCCCTGCTACCTCTTCTGCTGCTGCCGCCTCGGCCTCTTCTGCTGCTGCCGTCTCGGCCTCTTCCTCCGCCTCTGGAGGAACGTTGGCACCTGCCGCCCAGCAAACAGGGGATGTACCATCAACACCACCACCACCACCTCCGTCACCAAGCGTCTCAACCATGTCACACGCCAGCGTTCAGCTCTCCATCTCACAAACATTTGAGAGAAAGCGTAAATTCCCACCTAGCCACCCTTGATCCCTGGCCCTGAATGCCAGCATTTCTAAACTACTGGCCTATGAAATGCTGTCATTTAGGCTGGTGGACACAGACAGCTTCAAACAGCTCATGTCGCTTGCTGTCCCACAGTATGTTGTTCCCAGCCGCCACTACTTCTCCAAGAGAGCCGTGCCTTCCCTGCACAACCAAGTATCCGATAAAATCAAGTGTGCACTGCGCAACGCCATCTGTAGCAAGGTCCACCTAACCACAGATACGTGGACCAGTAAGCACGGCCAGGGATGCTATATCTCCCTAACTGCACACTGGGTAAATGTAGTGGCAGCTGGGCCCCAGGCGGAGAGCTGTTTGGCGCACGTCCTTCCGCCGCCAAGGATCGCAGGGCAACATTCTTTGCCTCCTGTTGCCACCTCCTCCTTCTCGGCTTCCTCCTCCTCTTCTTCCACCTGCTCATCCAGTCAGCCACACACCTTCACCACCAACTTCAGCACAGCCCGGGGTAAACGTCAGCAGGCCATTCTGAAACTCATATGTTTGGGGGACAGGCCCCACACCGCACAGGAGTTGTGGCGGGGTATAGAACAACAGACCGACGAGTGGTTGCTGCCGGTGAGCCTCAAGCCCGGCCTGGTGGTGTGTGATAATGGGCGAAATCTCGTTGCAGCTCTGGGACTAGCCAATTTGACGCACATCCCTTGCTTGGCGCATGTGCTGAATTTGGTGGTGCAGAAGTTCATACACAACTACCCCGACATGTCAGAGCTGCTGCATAAAGTGCGGGCCGTCTGTTCGCGCTTCCGGCGTTCACATCCTGCTGCTGCTCGCCTGTCTGCGCTACAGCGTAACTTCGGCCTTCCCGCTCACCGCCTCATATGCGACGTGCCCACCAGGTGGAACTCCAACTTGCACATGCTGGACAGACTGTGCGAGCAGCAGCAGGCCATAGTGGAGTTTCAGCTGCAGCATGCACGGGTAAGTCGCACTACAGAACAGCACCACTTCACCACCAATGACTGGGCCTCCATGCGAGACCTGTGTGCCCTGTTGCGCTGTTTCGAGTACTCCACCAACATGGCCAGTGGCGATGACGCCGTTATCAGCGTTACAATACCACTTCTATGTCTCCTTGAGAATACACTTAGGGCGATGATGGAAGAGGAGGTGGCCCAGGAGGAGGAGGAGGAGGAGGAAGAGGGGTCATTTTTAGCACTTTCAGGCCAGTCTCTTCGAAGTGACTCAGAGGGAGGTTTTTGGCAACAGCAGAGGCCAGGTACAAATGTGGCCAGACAGGGCCCACTACTGGAGGACGAGGAGGACGAGGATGAGGAGGAGGTGGAGGAGGATGAGGATGAAGCATGGTCACAGCGGGGTGGCACCCAACGCAGCTCGGGTCCATCACTGGTGCGTGGCTGGGGGGAAAGGCAGGACGATGACGATACGCCTCCCACAGAGGACAGCTTGTCCTTACCCCTGGGCAGCCTGGCACACATGAGCGACTACATGCTGCAGTGCCTGCGCAACGACAGCAGAGTTGCCCACATTTTAACCTGTGTGGACTACTGGGTTGCCACCCTGCTGGATCCACGCTACAAAGACAATGTGCCCACCTTACTTCCTGCACTGGAGCGTGATAGGAAGATGCGCGAGTACAAGCGCACGTTGGTAGACGCGCTACTGAGAGCATTCCCAAATGTCACAGGGGAACAAGTGGAAGCCCAAGGCCAAGGCAGAGGAGGAGCAAGAGGTCGCCAAGGCAGCTGTGTCAATGCCAGCTCCTTTGAGGGCAGGGTTAGCATGGCAGAGATTTGGAAAACTTTTGTCAACACGCCACAGCTAACTGCACCACCACCTGATACGCAACGTGTTAGCAGGAGGCAACATTTCACTAACATGGTGGAACAGTACATGTGCACACCCCTCCACGTACTGACTGATGGTTCGGCCCCATTCAACTTCTGGGTCTCTAAATTGTCCACGTGGCCAGAGCTAGCCTTTTATGCCTTGGAGGTGCTGGCCTGCCCGGCGGCCAGCATTTTGTCTGAACGTGTATTCAGCACGGCAGGGGGCGTCATTACAGACAAACGCAGCCGCCTGTCTACAGCCAATGTGGACAAGCTGACGTTCATAAAAATGAACCAGGCATGGATCCCACAGGATCTGTCCGTCCCTTGTCCAGATTAGACATTAACTACCTCCACTTAACCATATATTATTGGACTCCAGGGCACTTCCTCATTCAATCCTATTTTTATTTTCATTTTACCATTATATTGCGAGGCTACCCAAAAATTAATGAACCTCTCCTGTGTCTGGGTGCCGGGGCCTAAATATATGCCAATGGACTGTTCCAATGTTGGGTGACGTGAAGCCTGATTCTCTGCTATGACATGCAGAATGATTCTCTGCTCACATGAAGCCAGATCCTCTGTTACGGGACCTCTCTCCTCTGCCTGGGTGCTGGGCCTAAACTTATGAAAATGGACTCTTACAGTGGTGGGTGACGTGAAGCCTCATTCTCTGCTATGACATGCAGACTGTGGTGGCTGACGTGAAGCCTTTGTCACGAGGGTGTCAAGAGCCACGCCTGACTACGTTGTACCCGGGGTCAGGAGGTCGCAGCGGTTGGCTGCACGCTCTATGTCAGATAGGGAAGTTTCCTTATTGTAGCTTTCTGGGTTTGCTTTACAAACCCTTTTGGCTCACTCAGGGATCCGTAGCTCCTTCTCTCAGCTGTTCCTTGTCCAGCACTCCCAATCCTCCTTATATTCCCCTCTCACACTTCTCTGGTTGCCAGATATAGAGCTTCCCTGCCTGGACATCTATTCTGACCCACTGGAGCTGTGTTGCTGCGTTCTCTGAGTGTTGCCTTAGAACGCTACCCTCCGGATCCCTGTTGGACCTTTGTGGACAATTGTTGCCAGTCCACCTGGGTGTTTGTGTTTGTCTGTGTTTGTCTGTCCTCTCCCTGGTGTTTCCCTCTTAGTGCAGTGGTGAGGACTAGCGATCCCACCGGCCCGTTCATTATCTAGGGCTCATTTCAGGGAAAGCCAGGGTTTAGGCACGTGATCGCCGCACGGGTGATGAACCCGTCTAGGGACGTCAGGGCAGGCAGGTGCCAGCTGCAAGGTGAGTTAGGGGTCACCACCTTTCCCTCTCCCTTGGGCAGGGCTTTCCCTGTTTTCCTCCCTAGTGCGTGTTGCCGGTCATTACATTATATCTGGCCCTTATTTTTGTGTAGGTAAAAAAAAAAAAAAAAAAAAAATGTTTTACCTACTTAGAATCCAGTATGGATCAAATTGCTGCTCTGTCCGAACAATTTCATGGCCTGTCTTTGGAGGTGGCAGGATTGAAGGCGTCGGTCCTCCAGCAACAGCAGCAATTACAACAGACCGCAAGCCCAGCGATTGCTACTGGTAACCAGGTTGTTGCGGAACCCAAGGTCCCTCTCCCTGACAGATTTTCTGGGGGAAGGGACAAGTTTTTGACGTTCCGTGAGGCCTGTAAACTATACTTTAAACTGCGTCCTTACTCCTCTGGTAATGAAGAACAGCGGGTGGGTGTTGTTATTTCCCTGCTGCATGGGGACCCGCAGTCCTGGGCGTTCTCTTTACCTACTGATTCCCAGGCTCTTCGGTCAGTGGATGAGTTTTTCGGGGCCTTGGGTCTCATATATGACGACCCTGACCGAGTCGCACTGGCTGAATCAAAATTACGGAGACTCCTACAAGGAGAGCGGCCGGTAGAGGAGTATTGCTCTGACTTCCGTAGGTGGGCTACGGATACCCAATGGAACGACCCGGCTCTCAGGAGTCAGTTCTGCTCTGGGTTATCCGAAAGGGTTAAGGATGCGCTTGCATTGTATGAGACCCCCCTTTTCCCTTGATGCAGTTATGTCCCTTTCTATCCGTATAGATAGACGCCTTAGGGACAGGTTGAAAAAACCGGAGCCATTGGTAACCCCTCCCAAGCAGCAGTTAGTCTGTACGGACTTAGACGAGCCTATGCAGCTAGGAGGAACTACTCGTCAGGTCCGTCCTCCTGAGGTTCGCCGTAGGCGTGGGGGTTGTTTTTTTTGTGGGGAGAGGGGTCATTTCATTAACGTCTGTCCTTCTTTCCTCAGAAACAAAAAAACCGTCGGAAAACTACTAACCCCAGGCTGTGTGGAGGATGTCAGCCGGGGGGTATACGTTTCCTCCATACGTACATCGCAATTTGTGTTGCCAGCGGTTATTGTTTTTGGTGATAAGACAGAGACTGTTTCTTTCTTTCTAGACAGTGGAGCAGGGGTAAATTTGATAGATGCCCATTTTGCCCGCACTATGGGTTTGTCTCTCTGTACGTTACAGAGACCTATTCCCATATTTGCTATAGATTCTGCTCCTCTGTCTCAGAGAAACCTCACCCACATCGTTCATAATTTACACCTTCGGGTAGGGGACCACCATAACGAGATGCTCTCATGTTATGTTCTGGAGGGGCTTCCCACTCCGGTGGTGCTGGGCCTTCCCTGGTTGGTAGCGCACAATCCAGTGGTGGATTGGCAGGCCAGGGAGATATTGGAGTGGAGTGAGCCGTGCAGAGAAAATTGCTTAAATAGCAATTGCTTAGTCGCCTCCATAACTACCCTACCTACATTTGTTTCGGACTTTGAGGACGTTTTTTCTGAAAAGGGTTGTCAGAAGTTACCACCTCATCGTCCTTATGATTGCCCGGTTAACCTTATTCCCGGCGCAAAATTACCCAAGACCAGGTTATATAATCTTTCAGGTCCAGAGAGACAAGCCATGAAGGATTATATCTCCGAGAGTTTGGCTAAGGGACACATCAGACCCTCTTCTTCACCCGTGGCTGCAGGGTTTTTCTTTGTTAAAAAGAAAGATGGGGGCCTGCGTCCTTGCCTAGATTTTCGTGAATTAAATCGGATAACCATCCGAGACCCATACCCTCTTCCTCTCATTCCTGACCTGTTTAACCAGATTGCGGGTGCTAGGTGGTTCTCCAAACTCGATCTTAGGGGGGCCTACAATCTGATTCGTATTAAAGAGGGGGATGAGTGGAAAACAGCTTTTAACACCCCTGAGGGGCATTATGAAAATCTAGTTATGCCTTTCGGCCTGACCAATGCGCCTGCCGTCTTTCAACATTTCGTTAATGACATTTTTAGTCATCTAATCGGCAGGTTTGTGGTAATATACCTAGATGATATTTTAATTTATTCGTCTGATCTGAGAACACATGAGGAGCATGTCAGACAAGTACTACAGGTCCTACGGACGAATGAATTATATGCTAAAATTGAAAAATGTGTTTTTGCCGTTCAGGAGATACAATTCCTAGGTTATAATTTATCTGCGTCAGGTTTCCGTATGGATCCTAGGAAGGTCCAGGCAATTTTGGATTGGGATCTTCCTGAGAACCTCAAAGCACTACAACGGTTCTTGGGCTTTGCGAATTTCTATAGGAAATTCATTAAAAATTATTCGGTGATCGTAAAACCCCTTACTGACATGACTAGGAAGGGGACTGATTTTTCTAAATGGTCTGACGCCGCTAAAGTTGCTTTTTCCTCTCTAAAAGAGAGGTTTACCTCAGCACCTGTACTAGTCCAACCTGATGTCTCTCAGCCTTTTATTGTTGAAGTCGATGCATCAGAGGTGGGAGTGGGGGCTGTGCTGTCTCAGGGTCCGTCTCCTGGCAAATGGCGTCCTTGTGCTTTCTTTTCTAAAAAACTATCTGCAGCAGAACAGAACTACGATATTGGCAATAGGGAACTGTTAGCTATTAAACTTGCGTTTGAGGAGTGGCGTCACTTTTTAGAGGGGGCAGTCCACCCCGTCACTGTGTTTACGGACCACAAAAATCTGCTGTACCTCGAATCAGCTAAGCGTCTCACCCCTAGACAGGCTAGGTGGTCGCTATTTTTTACCAGGTTTAACTTTGTGATTACCTATCGTCCTGGGGAAAAGAATACCAAGGCTGATGCACTATCTCGTTGTTTCCCTGGAGGGGGTAATGTGAGTAATCCGGTACCCATTCTACAAAGAGGAGTGGTTGTTTCTGCGGTACACTCTGCTTTGGAGGGGAAGGTGTTAGAGGCCCAGGGGGACGCCCCGGTCTCTTGCCCCTCAGAGAAATTGTTTGTACCGTTGAACCTACGTCTCGAATTATTAAAGGAACATCATAATTCGGCACTTGCTGGGCACCCGGGTAGTAAAGCAACCTTAGAGCTATTGTCTCGTCGTTTTTGGTGGCCAAGGTTGCGTCAGGATGTAATGGATTTTGTGTCCTCTTGTTCTACCTGTGCGCGCGCAAAAGTTTCACATACACGTCCTGCAGGGTCTCTATTACCACTCGCAGGGCCGGCACTACCATAAGGCAGACCAAGCGGCTGCCTTAGGGCGCGCCCTGCGCAGGGCGGAAGAACGGAAGAATGAATGAATGCCGTTTATTTTTTTTTTTTTTTGCACTTGCTTGTGCTGCAGCGCCGCCACCGACCACTCGTCATTCCCAATAGACCATGGACACATCTGTCTATGGATTTTATCACTGACTTACCTTTGTCTGCGGGTAAAACAGTGATTTTGGTAGTAGTGGACAGGTTTAGCAAAATGGCACACTTTATTGCGTTACCCGCACTACCTAATGCTAAAACTCTTGCTCAGGTATTCGTCAGTGAGATCGTGAAGCTTCACGGGGTCCCCTCCGATGTTGTTTCGGATCGGGGAACCCAGTTTATTTCTAAATTTTGGAAAGCTTTTTGTTCCCGTTTGGGGGTTCACTTGTCCTTTTCCTCAGCTTTCCATCCTCAGTCGAATGGACAGACTGAGCGTACCAACCAAAACCTGGAGACATATCTAAGATGTTTTGTGTCTGAAAACCAAGAGTTGTGGTCGTCATATTTACCGTTAGCTGAGTTTGCCATAAATAATCGCCGTCAGGAATCCACTGGCAAGTCACCTTTTCTTGGTGCATATGGTTTTCATCCCCAATTCTGTACTTTCAAAGAGGGGGGGTCTTCTGGGGTTCCCGAAGAGGAACGGTTTTCGTCATCTCTTTCATCAGTATGGCAGAAGGTGCAAGCTAACTTGAAAAATATGGGAGGTAAATACAAATGCATGGCTGATAAGAGACGGTCGCCAGGTCCGGACCTAGGAGTGAATGACTATGTGTGGTTGTCTACTAGGAATATCAAGTTGAAGGTTCCCTCTTGGAAACTGGGTCCTAGGTTTATTGGTCCTTACAAGATTGTAGCCATCATCAACCCCGTGGCTTTTCGCCTGGAGTTACCTCAGACTTTTAAAATCCATAATGTCTTTCATAAGTCGTTACTCAAAAAATATGTTCCACCTCTAGAACCGTCACCGCTGCCACCCCCTCCTGTTGTCGTGGATGGTAGTTTGGAATTTCAGATATCCAAAATTGTTAATTCTCGTCGGGTCCGCCGCTCTCTCCAATATCTGGTGCACTGGAGAGGTTACGGTCCCGAGGAAAGAATGTGGGTTCCTGCGTCTGAGGTAAACGCCGACAGGCTAGTCCGGATTTTTCATGCCTCTCATCCTGAGAGACCTGGTCCTGAGTGTCCGGAGGCCCCTCGTAGAGAGGGGGGTACTGTCACGAGGGTGTCAAGAGCCACGCCTGACTCCGTTGTACCCGGGGTCAGGAGGTCGCAGCGGTTGGCTGCACGCTCTATGTCAGATAGGGAAGTTTCCTTATTGTAGCTTTCTGGGTTTGCTTTACAAACCCTTTTGGCTCACTCAGGGATCCGTAGCTCCTTCTCTCAGCTGTTCCTTGTCCAGCACTCCCAATCCTCCTTATATTCCCCTCTCACACTTCTCTGGTTGCCAGATATAGAGCTTCCTGCCTGGACATCTATTCTGACCCACTGGAGCTGTGTTGCTGCGTTCTCTGAGTGTTGCCTTAGAACGCTACCCTCCGGATCCCTGTTGGACCTTTGTGGACAATTGTTGCCGTCCACCTGGGTGTTTGTGTTTGTCTGTGTTTGTCTGTCCTCTCCCTGGTGTTTCCCTCTTAGTGCAGTGGTGAGGACTAGCGATCCCACCGGCCCGTTCATTATCTAGGGCTCATTTCAGGGAAAGCCAGGGTTTAGGCACGTGATCGCCGCACGGGTGAGGAACCCGTCTAGGGACGTCAGGGCAGGCAGGTGCCAGCTGCAAGGTGAGTTAGGGGTCACCACCTTTCCCTCTCCCTTGGGCAGGGCTTTCCCTGTTTTCCTCCCTGTGCGTGTTGCCGGTCATTACAGCCTTATTCTCTGCTATAACATGCAGACTAATTCTCTGCTGACATGAAGCCAGATTGTCTGTTACGGGACCTCTCTCCTCTGCCTGTGTGCTGGGCCTAAATATATGCCAATGGACTGTTGCAGTGGTGGCTGACGTGAAGCCTCATTCTCTGCTATGACATGCAGACTGATTCTCTGCTGACATGAAGCCAGATTGTCTGTTACGGGACCTCTCTCCTCTGCCTGGGTGCTGGGCCTAAATATATGCCAATGGACTGTTGCAGTGGTGGGTGACGTGAAGCCTCATTCTCTGCTATGACATGCAGACTAATTCTCTGCTGACATGAAGCCAGATTGTCTGTTACGGGACCTCTCTCCTCTGCCTGGGTGCTGGGCCTAAACTTATGAAAATGGACTCTTACAGTGGTGGCTGACGTGAAGCCTGATTCTCTGCTATGACATGAAGACTGATTCTCTGCTGACATGAAGCCAGATCCTCTGTTACGGGACCTCTCTCCTCTGCCTGTGTGTGTGCTGGGCCTAAATATATGCCAATGGACTGTTGCAGTGGTGGGTGACGTGAAGCCTCATTCTCTGCTATGACATGCAGACTAATTCTCTGCTGACATGAAGCCAGATTGTCTGTTACGGGACCTCTCTCCTCTGCCTGGGTGCTGGGCCTAAACTTATGAAAATGGACTCTTACAGTGGTGGCTGACGTGAAGCCTGATTCTCTGCTATGACATGAAGACTGATTCTCTGCTGACATGAAGCCAGATCCTCTGTTACGGGACCTCTCTCCTCTGCCTGGGTGCTGGGCCTAAACTTATGAAAATGGACTGTTGCAGTGGTGGCTGACGTGAAGCCTGATTCTCTGCTATGACATGCAGACTGATTCTCTGCTGACATGAAGCCAGATTGTCTGTTACGGGACCTCTCTCCTCTGCCTGTGTGCTGGGCCTAAATATATGCCAATGGACTGTTGCAGTGGTGGCTGACGTGAAGCCTCATTCTCTGCTATGACATGCAGACTGATTCTCTGCTGACATGAAGCCAGATTGTCTGTTACGGGACCTCTCTCCTCTGCCTGGGTGCTGGGCCTAAACTTATGAAAATGGACTCTTACAGTGGTGGCTGACGTGAAGTCTGATTCTCTGCTATGACATGAAGACTGATTCTCTGCTGACATGAAGCCAGATCCTCTGTTACGGGACCTCTCTCCTCTGCCTGGGTGCTGGGCCTAAACTTATGAAAATGGACTGTTGCAGTGGTGGGTGACGTGAAGCCTCATTCTCTGCTATGACATGCAGACTAATTCTCTGCTGACATGAAGCCAGATCCTCTGTTACGGGACCTCTCTCCTCTGCCTGGGTGCTGGGCCTAAACTTATGAAAATGGACTCTTACAGTGGTGGCTGACGTGAAGCCTCATTCTCTGTTATGACATGCAGACTGATTCTCTGCTGACATGAAGCCAGATTGTCTGTTACGGGACCTCTCTCCTCTGCCTGGGTGCTGAGCCTAAATATATGCCAATGGACTGTTGCAGTGGTGGCTGACGTGAAGCCTGATTCTTTGCTATGACATGAAGACTGATTCTCTGCTGACATGAAGCCAGATTGTCTGTTACGGGACCTCTCTCCTCTGCCTGGGTGCTGGGCCTAAATATATGCCAATGGACTGTTGCAGTGGTGGCTGACGTGAAGCCTCATTCTCTGCTATGACATGCAGACTAATTCTCTGCTGACATGAAGCCAGATTCTCTGTTACGGGACCTCTCTCCTCTGCCTGGGTTCCGGGGCCTAAATATCTGAGAATGGACTGTTCCAGTGGTGGGTGACGGGAAGCCAGATTCTCTGCTATGGGACCTATCTCCAATTGATTTTGGTTAATTTTTATTTATTTAATATTTATTTTAATTCATTTCCCTATCCACATTTGTTTGCAGGGGATTTACCTACATGTTGCTGCCTTTTGCAGCCCTCTAGCCCTTTCCTGGGCTGTTTTACAGCCTTTTTAGTGCCGAAAAGTTCGGGTCCCCATTGACTTCAATGGGGTTCGGGTTCGGGACGAAGTTCAGATCGGGTTCGGATCCCGAACCCGAGCATTTTAGGGAAGTTCGGCCGAACTTCTCGAACCCGAACATCCAGGTGTTCGCTCAACTCTAGTTGTGATCGCTTGTTATTATGTAGAAATAGTTACCTAATCCGAAGATCTAGCGATGAACGTCAAGAAAGCTACCTCCTCCGCTTGCTGCTGGGCTTCGCCTGTCCCACGGAGCTCTGTGACGTCATCGGCACAGGCGCAGTGGAAATGTCTGAGCGGGGAGCGGTCAGACATTGACTGCGCCTGCGCCGAATGCCTCCGAATGCCGCGACGAACGGCGCAGGCGCAGGATTTCTGAAGGCTGAAGCAGGGGGAGGATCGAATACAGTAAGAGATGGGCGTGCTGGAGCGAGGCGCTGGGCGGCAAACTGCAAGGTAGACGGAGCCTCTAGGTGCTGGAAAAACGCCTGCATAGCACCTAGAGGCTCATTTGCATAAAGATATAAGTGCTTTTTTTGAGGTATCGGCCGAACGGATTAATGTAATAATTAGCTTGTAAGCTACATCAGACACTAGCGGATCGCTAGTGTCTGAACACCAAATATGTGATATGCAAGTGGTAGAAACCCTTTAAAGTGCCTTTATGTTCATCAGCTTTCCTCTGGTGTAGTTGAAGTCACGGTCAAATAAGGCCTTGTTAATTTTTATAAGATTCAACCTGTCAGCATTTTCAGTTGAGAGGCAGATACGCTTATCTGTTATAATGCCACCAGCAGCACTAAATACACGCTCAGACAAAATGCTGGTGGCAGGGCAGGCCAGCACCTCAAGGCGTAGAGTGCCAGTTTGTGGCACGTGTCCTGCTTGGACACTAGTAGTTGTAAGGCACTGAGGGACCATTGAGAACGCTGACACGGTCTGCTATGTACTCCTTCACCATCTTCCAAAAATGTTCCCTTCTTGCGACACTAGGCCACGCATCAGCGTGAGGTTGCTGGCGAGGTGTCATGAAAATGTCCCAGGCTTTGGAGAGTGTTACCCTGCCTCTGTTAGAACTGCTGTGTGTTCCCCTTGTCTCCCCTCCTCAGTTGGCCAAGGAAGTACAGACTCTGCCGCCAGTGTTGTCAGATGGAATTTTTGGGAGCAATTTTTCAACAAGGATCTTCTTTTATTGCACCATTTTGCTTGTCCCCTCCACCAGAGGAATGAGAGATGAGACGTTCTCTTTGTAGTGGGGGTCGAAAAGGGTGAACAAGCACATTTGTATGCTGTGCTGGGACACTGAAGTGGATGTGGTTTCTGATGGTCCTTGCGAAGGTCCAGGTGCAGGGCGGGAGGCTTCCGGGCCTGTGTCTTGCACAGGGGACTGGCCAGCATGTAACAAAGGGGAAGAGGAGGCATGGTGTGACCTGCAGACACAGATTGTGGACCCAGGCGTTCGGCCCACCTATTACAGTGCTTTGATGTTATGTGGCAGATCATGCTGGTGGTCGTGAGGTTGCTAGTGTTCACCCCCTGCTCATTTTTGTATGGCCCCGGTTGCAAATTACAATTCTTTTGTCGTCCACATGCTCCTGTAATTTGCCCACTGGCCCCTGGTATTGCCCACATGGCACAGGTAGGTGAGTGTTAGGTCCCGAACTACTTGAGAAACTTTGGCACGGTGCTCGGGCTCAGATATGTCCTACACTGTAGGACATGTTGGCTAATCTCTCAATTTTAAAATCAGTTTGAGGGTTTAGTAAGACCGCAGAGTGCACCTGTCTTTGCTATTATTTTGTTATATCGTCCACACTTTCCTAAAAAAAGCGCCAGACTGCGCAACACCTACCCCTTGGCAAGGAAGATTAAGGCAAGGGTGTGCTCCGTGAAACTGTTGCGGACCTGTATCTGAAAAGAAACTAACCTCTCTCCTCTCACAGATTAACTCTTTGGAAAAAACACATAAAACCTCTCTGCTTCAGCTCCATTTGTCTGAATTAACATCTCTTAAAACTGAACTGAAGAACCTGCTTAATGAACGCTCTGCTAGGTTCTACTTATCATCCTAACGAAAAATATTTGCGCATGGAGACAAAGTCACAAAATTTCAAATGCAGAGAATCAAACGTAGAAGGCTCGCTAATTATGTCTAAAACATCACTAACCCCTTCTGGTAAGACATTTTTCAGATCAGAAGATATCGCAGAACAATCCAGGCTCTACTATGAGCCTCCCCCCCCCCCTTCTAGACCTTTGTTATGATAAAGAACACAATATCTCTTCCTTCCTCAAAACATTAAATCTCCCAGCTCTTACACCTTCCCAACAAAATAAAGTTGCTGCTCCTTTCACCCTGTCAGATCTATTGGAGGCGTTCAATTCCTCCCCCACAGGGAAATGCCCAGGACCCGACGGCCTACCACTGTCTTATTACAGATCCTTTTCTGAAACACTTTTACCCCATTTCCTCCCGGTTTGTAACAGAGCCCTACTTAACTCCCCCATCTCTGCGGATATGACTAGAGCCACCATAACAATCATCCCCAAACCCGTTAAAGACCCTTCCTCTTGTTCTAATTACCGTCCCATCTCCTTACTAAACACTGACCTTAAACTATTGGCCAAAATGTTAGCTAATAGGTTGCAGCAACTACTCCCCTCCATAGTCCATCTAGATCAGGTAAGATTTGTTAAAGGAACAGAAGGGAAAGATAATGTAATAACATAAATGCCCTAAACTTCTCATCCCATAAGGCAATACTACTAGTCATGCCTGGCATAGACGCTGAGAAAGCCTTTGATAGATTTGACTGGTCATATATCAGGCTCGCTCTTGCAAAGTTTGGTATCCTAGAACAATTCTCCAATGCAGTCTCGGCTATGTTTCATTCTTCCTCGGCGTCTGTGTCAGTGAATGGAATCCTATCCCCCCTGCTTCCAAATTAAAAACGGCACTAGGCAGGGTTGTCCCCTTTCCCCCCTTATCTTTGTTCTGGTTATGGAAACATTATTGCAAGCTTTAAGGCAACAGGACGATATCGCTGGTCTTCTTGTTGGGGATCAGGAAATTAAACTGGCAGCCTTTGCTGAAGACCTACTAATCCTCCCAACAAACCCCGAAAAATCCCTCCCAGCTATTCTATCCATACTTACGGCATACATATTAGGACATCGTCAGACATCATCCACAACTCCATCCTCCGTCAGGCAAAACTCAATCAGCCCTCAGACATCAGACAAAACTCCGTCCTCCGTCAGGCAAAACTCCATCAGACATCAGACAAAACTCCGTCCTCCGTCACCCAAAACTCCATCAGACCTCAGACATCACACAAAACTCCGTCCTCCGTCACCCAAAACTCCATCAGACCTCAGACATCAGACAAAACTCCGTCCTCCGTCACCCAAAACTCCATCAGACCTCAAACATCAGACAAAACTCCGTCCTCCGTCACCCAAAACTCCATCAGACCTCAGACATCAGACAAAACTCCGTCCTCCGTCAGCCAAAACTCCATCAGACCTCAGACATCAGACATCAGACAAAACTCTGTCCTCCGTCAGGCAAAACTCCATCAGACCTCAGACATCAGACAAAACTCCGTCCTCCGTCAGGCAAAACTCCATCAGACATCAGACAAAACTCCGTCCTCCGTCACCCAAAACTCCATCAGACCTCAGACATCACACAAAACTCCGTCCTCCATCAGGCAAAACTCCATTAGACCTCAGACATCAGACAAAACTCCGTCCTCCGTCACCCAAAACTCCATCAGACCTCAGACATCAGACAAAACTCTGTCCTCCGTCAGGCAAAACTCCATCAGACCTCAGACATCAGACAAAACTCTGTCCTCCCTCAGACATCAGCCAAAACTCCGTCCTCCCTAACTCAAAATACGCCCTACTACACACACTCTTCACCTGACGGAGCTGCTAGCTGCTGGAGAGGCAAAGGACCTGTGATGACGTCATGACCATGTGACGAGTCACGTGTGTGGGAGGGGTCAGATGTGCACAGCAGCTGGTAGAGTGTACAGAACAGTAGCCATCAAATAGAGCTCTGTACTAGAGATGTGTGTGTAACCTGCATGTAGCAGAGCTGTGTACTGTGTTACAGAGATGTATGTGTAACCTGCATGTAGCAGAGCTGTGTACTGTGTTACAGAGATGTATGTGTAACCTGCAGGTAGCAGATCTGTATGTGTAACCTGCAGGTAGCAGAGCTGTGTACTGTGTAGCAGATCTGTATGTGTAACCTGCAGGTAGCAGAGCTGTGTACTGTGTTAAAGAGATGTACAGTCATGTGAAAAAATTAGGACACCCTTTGAAAGCATGTGGTTTTTTGTAACATTTTTAATAAAAGGTTATTTCATCTCCGTTTCAACAATACAGAGAGATTAAAGTAATCCAACTAAACAAAGAAAACTGAAGAAAAGTCTTTTCAAGATCTTCTGTAAATGTCATTCTACAAAAATGCCTATTCTAACTGAGGAAAAAGATAGGACACCCTTGCCCCTAATAGCGAGTGTTACCTCCTTTGGCTGAAATAACTGCAGTGAGACGGTTCTTGTAGCCATCTGCCAGTCTTCGACATCGGTCTGAGGAAATTTTACCCCACTCCTCAATGCAGAACTTTTTCAGCTGTGAGATGTTTGAGGGGTTTCTTGCACATACAGCCCTTTTCAAGTCACCCCACAGCATCTCAATGGGATTCAAATCTGGACTTTGACTTGGCCATTCCAGGACTCTCCATTTCTTCTTTTTAAGCCAATCTTTGGTTGATTTACTAGTATGTTTTGGGTCATTGTCATGTTGCATGGTCCAGTTCCGCTTCAGCTTTAATTTTCTAACTGATGGTCTCACATGTTCTTCAAGCACCTTCTGATACACAGTAGAATTCATCGTGGATTCTATGATGGTGAGCTGACCAGGTCCTGCTGCAGCAAAGCAGCCCCAAACCATGACACTTCCACCTCCATGCTTCACAGTTGGTATGAGGTTCTTTTCTTGGAATGCTGTGTTTGGTTTACGCCAAACATGTCCTCTGCTGTTGTGTCCAAATAATTCAATTTTGGACTCATCTGTCCAAAGAACATTATTCCAGAAGTCCTGGTCTTTGTCAACTTTATCTCTGGCAAATGTCAGTCTGGCCTCGATGTTTCTCTTGGAAAGCAAAGGTTTCCTCCTTGCACACCTCCCATGCAAGTTAAACTTGTACAGTCTCTTTCTGATTGTAGAGGCATGTACTTCTACATCAACAGTAGCCAGAGCCTGCTGTAGTTCTCGAGATGACACTTTAGGGTTTTTGGAGACCTCTTTTAGCATCTTGCGGTCTGCTCTTGGGGTGAACTTGCTGGGGCGACCAGTCCTGGGCATGTTGGCAGTTGTTTTGAAAGCCCTCCACTTGTAGACTATCTTCCGGACAGTGGAATGGCTGATTTCAAAATCTTTTGAGATCTTTTTAAATCCCTTCCCAGACTCATAGGCTGCTACAATCTTTTTTCTGAAGTCCTCTGACAGCTCTTTTGCTCTCACCATGGTGCTCACTCTCACTTCAACAGTCAGGAGCACACCAAACTAAATGTCTGAGGTTTAAATAGGGCAAGCCTCATTCAACATGCAGAGTAACGATCTACTAATTATGTGCACCTGGTGTGATATACCTGTGTGAGATCTGAGCCAATTTAAGAGGGAATACATGTGAGGGTGTCCTATCTTTTTCCTCAGTTAGAATAGGCATTTTTGTAGAATGACATTTACAGAAGATCTTGAAAAGACTTTTCTTCAGTTTTCTTTGTTTAGTTGGATTACTTTAATCTCTCTGTATTGTTGAAACGGAGATGAAATAACCTTTTATTAAAAATGTTACAAAAAACCACATGCTTTCAAAGGGTGTCCTAATTTTTTCACATGACTGTATGTGTAACCTGCATGTAGCAGAGCTGTGTACTGTGTTACAGAGATGTATGTGTAACCTGCAGGTAGCAGATCTGTATGTGTAACCTGCAGGTAGCAGAGCTGTGTACTGTGTAGCAGATCTGTATGTGTAACCTGCAGGTAGCAGAGCTGTGTACTGTGTAGTAGATCTGTATGTGTAACCTGCATGTAGCAGTGCTGTGTACTGTGTTACAGAGCTGTATGTGTAACCTGCATGTAGCAGAGCTGTGTACTGTGTAGCAGAGCTGTATGTGTAACCTGCATGTAGCAGAGCTGTGTACTGTGTAGCAGTGCTGTATGTGTAACCTGCATGTAGCAGTGCTGTGTACTGTGTAGCAGAGCTGTATGTGTAACCTGCATGTAGCAGTGCTGTGTACTGTGTAGCAGAGCTGTATGTGTAACCTGCATGTAGCAGAGCTGTGTACTGTTACAGAGATGTATGTGTAACCTGCATGTAGCAGAGCTGTGTACTGTTACAGAGATGTATGTGTAACCTGCAGGTAGCAGAGCTGTGTACTGTGTAGCAGATCTGTATGTGTAACCTGCATGTAGCAGAGCTGTGTACTGTGTAGCAGAGCTGTATGTGTAACCTGCATGTAGCAGAGCTGTGTACTGTGTATCAGTGTTGTATGTGTAACCTGCATGTAGCAGAGCTGTGTACTGTGTAGCAGAGCTGTATGTGTAACCTGCATGTAGCAGAGCTGTGTACTGTGTAGCAGAGCTGTATGTGTAACCTGCATGTAGCAGTGCTGTGTACTGTGTACTAGAGCTGTATTTGTAACCTGAATGTAGCAGAGCTGTGTACTGTGTAGCAGAGCTGTATGTGTAATCTGCATGTATCAGAGCTGTGTGCTGTGTAGCGGAGCTGTATGTGTAACCTGCATGTAGCAGGCTGTGTACTGTGTTACAGGGATGTATGTGCAACCTGCATGTAGCAGTGCTGTGTACTGTGTTATAGAGATGTGTGTGTAACCGCATGTAGCAGAGCTTTTTACTGTGTAACAGAGATGTGTGTGTAACCTGGGAACTATAAAAAAGTGTAAAATAAAACATAAAAATTCAGATCACCCCCCTTTTCCCAAAATGAAAATAAAAGAACTAAAAAAATACACATCATGGGTGTCGCAACGTGTAAAAACACCCATTGTATAAAAATATATTCCCCATACGGCAAACGGCAAACCAGAAGAAAAAAAAGAGTCCAAATGTCCGATTCGCAGTTTTTGGTCGCTTCATTTGCTACAAAAATGTAAATAAAAAGTGATCAAAAAGTCTTAAACACCCCAGAATGGTATCAGTGAAAAGTTCAGATTGCCCCGCAAAAAATGAGCCCCCATCCAGCTCTGTACACATAATTACAAAAAAGTTATAGAGCTCAAAATATGACGACAAAAAAAAAAATCTGATTCTGTAAATCTCCTGTCACTCCGAGTTACTCAGAATTGGTAGTCCTAATGAATAAATACATGCAACATGAATGCATATATGCCGCTTCACACAGATCACAAGTGTTAGGCCTCTTGCACATGAACGTTGTTGGTCCATTCCGTGCATTGGGGACCGCAATTTGCAGTCCCCAATGCACGGGCAACGTGCGTGCAGCAGCCGGGAAAGATCCAGACCCAACTTGAATGGGTCCGTGAATATGTTCTACTTTTTTGCTGTGCGGAGGCATGGCCAGAAACACCACGGAAGCACTCTGTAGTGCTTCTGTGGGGATCCGATCCGTGTTTCTGTTCCGTTCAAGTGAATGGGTCGACATCACGGATGCGGGATGCACACGGCTGGTGCCCTGTGTATTGCGGAACTGCCGTATGTGGTCCACAATACGACCACAGGCACACAGCGACCATGTGCAAGAGGCCTTACAAAGATGGGATTTAAGGTGCACATCCTCTTGTGCTTCCCATATTCCACAGATTTATATCACGCAGCTACTTACAGTTGTGCTGATAAGTTTACATACCCTTGCAGAATTTATGATTTCTTAAAGGGGTATTCTCATCTTCCCTTTTTCATACTTACCTTCCTTGAGCGTGATGTTCACTTCCTGTATTCTTCTCCCGGCCGGGCCGCGCTTGCGCAGAAGACTGAAGATTCTCTCCCGGCCGGGCCGCGCATCCTGAACGCGCACGGCGCCACGCATGTGCCATGGTGACTTATTCCTGGCCTGTATAGTACAGAGTCGGCGTGCGCATTCGCGGCTCTGTACTATACTGGCCAGGAAGAAGTCATCATGGCGCATGCGCGGCGGCATGCGCGTTCAGGACATTGCGCGGCCCAGCCGGGAGAGAATTTTCCGTCTTCTGCGCAAGCGTGGCCCAGCTGGATTCGACAGGAGAGGTGGCCGTGACCAGGGGAGACCAAAGACAACATCAGGTAAGAGGGGACTTATTTTCTAAAAAAGGATGGGAATTGGGTAATAAAATGTATTTAGAAAAATTATCACTGTCAAATCATTAACAGATTTACCGGTGATCATTAAGATGAGAATACCCCTTTAACCATTGTGCAGAGAATATGAATGATAACACGGACACTTTTCTCTCGCTCATGGTTAGTGGTCGCCTGAAGCCATTTATGTCAAACAACGGTGTTTACTCTTTATAAATCATAATCACAACACAAACTCCCCAAATGACCCTGATCAGAAGTTTACACACCCCAGTTATTAATACCATGTATTGCCCCCTTTAACATCAATGACAGCTTGAAGTCTTTTGTGGTAGTTATGGATGAGGCTCTTTATTTTCTCAGATGGTAAAACTGCCCATTCTTCCTGTTGAAAAAAAAAAAGCAATTCCACCACAGTTTTACGTGATTTTTATTTACAACATTCGATGTGCGATAAAACTGACTGGTTACTTTTATTCTACAGGTCTGATCGAATCCGGCGATACCTTATATGTATAGTTTTTCTTGCGTTTTAATAGTGATAAAAAAAATTAAATATCCAATTTTTTTTGTCGCCATATTTTGAGCCCCATAATTTTTTTGTAATTATGTGTACAGAGCTGGATGGGGGCTCATTTTTTGCGGGGCAATCTAAACTTTTTACTGATACCATTCTGGGGTGTTTAAGACTTTTTGATCACTTTTTATTTACATTTTTGTAGCAAATGAAGTGACCAAAAACGGCGAATCGGACATTTGGACTCTTTTTTTTTTCTGTTTTGCTGTTTGCCGTATGGGGAATATATTTTTATACAATGGGCGTTTTTACACATTGCGAAACCCATGATGTGTCTTTTATTTTAATTTTGGGAAAAGGGGGGTGATCTGAATATTTATGGTTTTTTTTTACACTTTTTTATAGTTCCCAGGTTACACACACATCTCTGTAACACAGTACACAGCTCTGCTACATGCGGTTAGACAAACTGCTCTATATACACAGTACACAGCTCTGCTACCTGCAGGTTGCACATACATCCCTGTAACACAGTACACAGCTCTGCTACATGCAGGTTACACATACAGCTCTGCTACACAGTACACAGCTCTGCTACATGCAGGTTACACATACATCTCTGTAACACAGTACACAGCTCTGCTACATGCAGGTTACACATACAGCTCTGCTACACAGTACACAGCACTTCTACATGCAGGTTACACACACATCTCTGTAACACAGTACACAGCTCTGCTACATGCTGTTACACACACTGCTCTATATACACAGTACACAGCTCTGCTACATGCAGGTTACACACACATCTCTGTAACACAGTACACATCTCTGCTACACAGTACACAGCACTGCTACCTGCAGGTTACACATACAGATCTGCTACACAGTACACAGCTCTGCTACCTGCAGGTTACACGTACATCTCTGTAACACAGTACACAGCTCTGCTACCTGCAGGTTACACATACAGATCTGCTACACAGTACACAGCTCTGCTACATGCAGGTTACACATACATCTCTGTAACACAGTACACAGCTCTGCTACATGCAGGTTGCACATACATCTCTGTAACACAGTACACAGCTCTGCTACCTGCAGGTTACACATACAGATCTGCTACACAGTACACAGCTCTGCTACCTGCAGGTTACACATACAGATCTGCTACCTGCAGGTTACACATACAGATCTGCTACACAGTACACAGCTCTGCTACATGCAGGTTACACATACATCTCTGTAACACAGTACACAGCTCTGCTACATGCAGGTTGCACATACATCTCTGTAACACAGTACACAGCTCTGCTACCTGCAGGTTACACATACAGATCTGCTACCTGCAGGTTACACATACAGATCTGCTACACAGTACACAGCTCTGCTACATGCAGGTTACACATACATCTCTGTAACACAGTACACAGCTCTGCTACATGCAGGTTACACACACATCTCTAGTACAGAGCTCTATTTGATGGCTACAGTTCTGTACACTCTACCAGCTGCTGTGCACATCTGACCCCTCCCACACACGTGACTCGTCACATAGTCACGACGTCATCACAGGTCCTTTGCCTCTCCAGCAGCTAGCAGCTCCGTCAGGTGAAGAGTGTGTGTAGTAGGGCGTATTTTGAGTTAGGGAGGACGGAGTTTTGGCTGATGTCTGAGGGAGGACAGAGTTTTAGCTGATGTCTGAGGTCTGATGGAGTTTTGCCTGACGGAGGACGGAGTTTTGTCTGATGTCTGAGGTCTGATGGAGTTTTGGGTGACGGAGGATGGAGTTGTGGATGATGTCTGACGATGTCCTAATATGTATGCCGTACATACTAGACTTATTTGGCTCCCTCTCCAATTTTAAAGTCAATCCTGCTAAATCCCAACTCCTTCATAAGGGGTTCTCCTTGTCAGCTCTTAGATCTCTTCAATCCCAATCTCCATTCAACTGTTCCACCCAAAATTCTGAAATCCTTCTTCATTAGTCATTAGTCAGACCACACATGGAGTACTGTGTACAGTTCTGGGCTCCTGTGAACAAGGAAGACATAGCAGAGCTGGAGAGGGTCCAGAGGGGGGCAACTAAAGTAATAACTGGAATGGGGCAACTACAGTACCCTGAAAGATTATAGGTTATTCACTTTAGAAAAAAGACGACTGAGGGGAGATCTAATTACTATGTATAAATATATCAGGGGTCAGTACAGAGATCTATCCCATCATCTATTTATCCCCAGGACTGTGGTGATGGTGAGTACAATAAAGGAATTCAAGAGGGGCCTGGATGTATTTATGCAGAGTAACAATATTACAGGCTATAGCTACTAGAGAGGGGTTGTTGATCCAGGGAGTTATCTGATTGCCTGATTTGAGTCGGGAATGAATTTTTTATTCCCCTAAAGTGGGGAAAATTGGCTTGTACTATAGTTTTTTTTTTGCCTTCCTCTGGATCAACATGCAGGAAGACAGGCTGAACTGGATGGACAAATGTCTTTTTTCGGCCTTATGTACTATGTTACTATGTTACTATTACTTTTAATAGAGCAATCTGCAAGTTCATCTGGAAAGGATGTCGTTCTAGAATCTCCTTCGACACTCTTACTAAACCTAAACGGCTGGGAGGAATTGGCCTTCCTGAACCAGAAATGTACATGAGAGCTATACATCTAGCCAGAGTAGTAGACTGGATCAGATCGCCTCCCCATAAATCCTGGGTCCACATGGAAAAAAAACATTTCTCCCCTCCTCTCCTCGGGCTCTCCTGCTATCAGGTAAACCCCTCCCACCACTACAGAAAATTCCAAACCCTGTGATACAGAGCATCCTATTAGTCTGGGATTGGTTCTCCTACACTTGGAGACATAATTGATCTAGCTCCTATTGCTCTGAAAGAGAGCTGCCCCCACTCAATCAAATTTTCAACTACACCCTTACCTGATCTAATAGACAAAGAAGGCTGTGTTAAACCCCTGACGGTCCTCATTGAAGGCGTGGGGAATTCTATTATTCTACTCTCTCACCTTCCTACATAGTTTCCTCAACTCTGAAATCATTTCCCTCCTTAAAAAGTCTCCACTACAGCCCCAGTCTTCCTGGTTTGACAATACACTGGGTGCAAAGCAACCCCCCAGGAAAACCATTTCGACCATGTACAGTCGCCTGAAATTACCCATAACTCTTATTAAGCCAGCTATAACTGGATCCTGGGAGAGAGATTTGGGACGCTTTCTATCTCCTACAGAGATTTCTACTGCTCTTATGACCCCCCCAAAAATATCTATGTGTATACGCATCCAAGAAAATGGCTACAAAATCCTGACGAGATGGTACAAGACTCCTGAATCGATCTATCTCTACTTCCCAAACTACTCTGACCTATGTTGGAGATGCCGTACCTCTAAAGGCTCTTTTTTTCCACATATGGTGGAAGTGTCAAACCATTAATGACTGGTGTCGCATTATAGTTAAAAATTGCAACAATATATACCAAACCACACTTTCTTGCTCTCCTGACCTAACTTTCCTCAACCTAGGCCTCAGGGTTTTAAACAAATGGCAAAGATCTTTATTCCTTATATTACTAGCTGCTGCCAGACTCTTAATAGCGTCTTCTTGGCTTTCCCCTGCAGTCCCTAATGTGGCTAAATGGATCAAAAAATTAGGCCAGATCTATAGGTTAGAAGAACTCTCTCTCCCGGTCGTCCTTCCTGGCTATATGGTCTCCTTGGAAACAATTCAGGGGTTTCCACTGACCCTTCCTCAGTATATTTACATAACATCTTGCCTATAACTGTCCACTCACTCTACATGACCTTATTTGTGGCTAAATGGCTTATATTCCATTAATCATGCCCCTTTAGTTCATTATTAGTTTTTTTTTTTCTAATGTTTTGAAAAATTACATTGTGATGTTTATATTGTTAGCAAAGTTTTCAAAGAAATCAGGTTCGGATACATCTATTCACTAAAGTCTAGTTATTACACTCCAGAAATGCATCCAGGCCCCTCTTGAACTCTTTTAGTGAGTTTACTATCACCACCTCCTAAGGCCTCTTGCATACAAATGTTTTTTTTTCCCTTTTGCATTCCGTATGTGGTACGTATACAGAACCATTAATTTCAATGGGTCTGCAAAAAAAAAAAAACTGGAATGTACTCCGTATGCATTCCGTTTCTGTATTTCCATTTTTCTGTTCAAAGATAGAACATGTTCTATTATTGCCCGCAAATCACGTTCCTTGGCTCTATCCAAGTCAATGAGGCTGTAAAAAAAACAGAGCTGATACAGAATGCATCCGTATTTCTTCCGCATCCATAACATTTTTGCAGAACCATCTATTGAAAATTTTATATCCAGCCCATTTTCTATGTAATTACTGTATACTGTATATGCCATGCTCTCATTTCCGTTTGCAATCCGCAAAAAACTGAAACCAAACGGAATTGCAAAATGGTCCGGAAGCGGAACAGAAACACTACTGAAACAAAAAACGGGTCTGTTTAAAACGGACCATGAAAAAGCCATACGGGCGTGTGCAAGAGACCTAAGGCAGAGAGTTCCATAGTCTTACTGTTCTTACCATAAAAAAATCCTCTTCTATGTTCATGTACAAACCTTCTTTCCTCCAGACGCAGAGGATGTCACCTTGTCACAGTAACAATCTTGGGGATAAATAGCTGATGGGATAGATCTCTGTACTGACCCCTGATATATTTATACATAGTAATTAGACATGACCCCACAGTCGTCTTTTTTCTAAAGTAAATAACCCTAATGTTGATAATCTTTCAGGGTACTGTAGTCCACCCCCCCATTCCAGTTATTACTTTAGTTGCCCTCCTCTGAACCCTCTCCAGCTCTGCTATGTCTGCCTTGTTCACAGGAGCCCAGAACTGTACACCGTACTCCATGTGTGGTCTGACTAATGGTTTGTGAAGTGGCAGGACCATCGGTAACAGTATAATGTAATCTTCTGTGTCAATTACTTTACACAGTTTAGTGTCATCTGCAAAAATGTATATTTTACTGTGCAAGCCTTCTACAAGATCATTAATAAATATATTGAAGAGAATAGGGCCCAATACTGACCCCTGAGGTACCCCACTAGTGACAGTGACCCAATCTGAGTGTGTACCGTTAATAACCACCCTCTGTTTTTTATCACTGAGCCAGTTACTTACCCACATACAGACATTTTCTCCCAGTCCAAGCATTCTCATTTTATATACTAACCTTTTATGTGGTACAGTGTCAAATGCTAGAATTTACCTCCTAAAATAAACTGATTAAATTAGTTTGACAGAACTGATTGCTCATGAAGAATTATTTTTGGGATGGAAAAAAATTACATAATAATTAAATAATTTTATGCTGAGGGTCAGTACAATTATGGTAATACCACATTTATGTAGTTTTATTATATTAGTAAGACAAAAAAGGTCAATTCTGGCATTGGGAATGCTTTAAAGCATTCATCATGCAAGATAAATAACAGGATATTCTAATATTTTGGATATTTTTGGACATGGCAATTATATTTATTATTTATTCAAATATGATAAATGAGATATGTTTTTTTTTACATTTTAATATTTTTATTATAATATATATATATTTTTTACTTTTTTTTCTTAGCATCCCACAAGGGGGCTTGAACCTGTGATCCGGGCACTATAAGGCTTAATTTAGTTTAAGGAATCACTATTTTAAAAGAAGTGTTCAATATTTATCCCTTTCTTCTCATAAAAAAAAACCTTAAAAAAGCTTAAAGGAGGTTGTCCGGTACCAAAATCAAAATTCTTTTTATGTGCTCCTAACACCCTTCACCATGCCTACATATGCACCCAATACCAGTTTTTCATGTCCAAGCTTTCCTTTTCCCGTGGAAGACATCAGATTATTCTGACAGATCTGTTTACTTTCTCCCCTTCTTGTTTTGTTGAATACATAACTTTATTGATCCACAAGCCTGGCTGCACTGTACAGTGATGAGTCACAGACTGGCCACGCCCCCCACACTGCTCTGCATGAAGCTGCTACACTCACTACAACTTCTGTGTCCATCTTTCTGCACACCGATATGATTCTACTTCTCCCTCAGTGTCTAAATCCCATTACTGACCGTCCACAGGCTCTGCCCTCCCTATCTTCAGAGAGTAATAAACAGCTGGAAGTAGCAAGCACACCCAAACACATCTGTATCTAATCCTATCCTGTGTGATACAGGCTGCTGAGCTGTGTATCTAAACTCATCACTGACTGTCCACAGGCTCTTCCCTCACCATCTCCAGAGTGTGATAAATAGCTGGAATCAGCAAGCACGTCAAAGCACATGTGTATCTAATCCTAACATGTATGTGTGCCTGATACACAGCCTGTTGTGTGCGATACTGCCTGCTAAAGTGTGTATCTAATCCCATCTTCTATGATACAGCCTGCTGAGCTGTGTACCTAATACCATTTTGTATCATACAACTTGCTGAGCTGTGTATCTAAACCTTTATGCACACGACCGTATCCATTTTGCAATCCACATTTTTTGCAGTCCCATTGAGTTCTATGGATTTGAGGTCCTCATTTTGAGGACCAGAATAGGACATGTCCTGTCTTTACTGGAACTGACATACAGATGTAAAAAACACACTTATGACGTCCATGTGCTTTTCACATCCATATGTCAGTTCTGAAAAAGATAGAACATGTCCTATTCTGGTTCTCATAATGCAGATCTAAAACCCATAGAAAGCAATAGGACTGCAAAAAAAATGTGAATCACACATGGACAGTATCCTTATTTAGTGGATCCGCAACTTGCAGACCGCAAAACCGAAGCGGTTCTGTGCACGACCGCTATCACTTACACTCAGCACCCATAACAACGACATCCACAGTGCCCCCATAACAATGAGATCCACAACCCCCCCATAACTGTGACATCCACGATGCCCTCATAACAGTGACGTCCGCAGTGCTCCCATAAGTGTCTTCCACACTTCCCCCATAACAGTGACATCCACAGTATTCCCATAAGTGTCATCCCATAACATTGATATCCACACTTCCCCCATAACAGTGCCATCCACACTGCCCCCATAACAGTGCCATCCACACTGCATCTATAACAGTGACATCCACAGTGCGTTTATAACAGTGTCATCCACAGTACGTCCATAACAGTGCCATCCACAGCAGGGGTCGAGTCGAGAGGGAACGCAAGAGAACGGCGTTCCTGCACGTTTTTCATGGCAGGAACGCTGTTCCCTTTCAAGGCAAAAGGACCAGGAAGCGGTCAAGGCTTTGTACTCACCGCCGCCTTCCTGGTCCTCGGCTGTCGGCTGTGAAGGCTGCGCACAGGACCCAAGTGAGTCGCTCTGTGACGTCACTTCATGCGCAGCCTAAAGCTGTAGAAGAGGAGCGTCTGCGTCCAGGAGCAGGAGAGGTAAGTGTTTTTTATTCATACTATAGGCTGAATGGAGAGGCACTGACTGGAGGCTGGTGGAGGGGGCACTCGGGGCTGGTAGATGGGGCAGCACTGGGCGCTAGTGAATGGGGCCCTGGGGGCTGGTAAGAGGCACTGGGCGGCTAATGGAGAGGCTCTGGGGGCTGATATAGAGGCAGTGAGGGCTGATTAGAGACACTAGGGGCAGATTAGAAGCACTGGGGGCTGATTAGAGACACTAGGGGCAGATTAGAGGCACTGGGGCTGATGAGATCTGCTGGGGGCTGATATAGAGGCACTGGGGGGCTGATGAGAGGTACAGGGGGGCTGATGAGAGGTACTGGGGGCTGATGAGAGGCACTGGGGGCTAATGTAGAGGCACTGGGGGCTGATGAGATCTGCTGGGGGCTGATATAGAGGCACTGGGGGGCTGATGAGAGGTACTGGGTGGCTAATGAGAGGTACTGGGGGGGCTGATGAGAGGTACTGGGGGGGCTGATGAGAGGTACTGGGGGATGATGAGAGGTACTGGGGGGCTGATGAGAGGCACTGGGGGCTGATGAGAGGCACTGGGGGGCTGATGAGAGGCACTGGGGGGCTGATATGAGGCACTGGGGGCTAATGTAGAGGCACTGGGGGGCTGATGGAGAGGCACTGGGGGGCTGATGAGAGGTACTGGGGGCTGATGAGAGGCACTGGGGGGCTAATGTAGAGGCACTGGGGGCTGATGGAGAGGCACTGGGGGGCTGATGAGAGGTACTGGGGGCTGATGAGAGGCACTGGGGGCTAATGTAGAGGCACTGGGGGGCTGATGGAGAGGCACTGGGGGGCTGATGAGAGGCACTGGGGGCTAATGTAGAGGCACTGGGGGCTGATGTAGAGGCACTGGGGGCTGATGAGATCTGCTGGGGGCTGATATAGAGGCACTGGGGGGCTGATGAGAGCTACTGGGGGGGCTGATGAGAGGCACTGGGGGCTGATGAGAGGCACTGGGGGCTAATGTAGAGGCACTAGGGGCTAATGTAGAGGCACTGGGGGCTGATGGAGAGGCACTGGGGGCTGCTATGAGGCATGGGGCTCTTATCTGAGGTCTGATTGGGGGTTATTCATATTGGGTTCTGATTTGAGGTCTTATTGGGGTCTTATTAATATTGGGGGTCTGATTGGTGGTCTGACCTGTGGTTTAATGGAAAAAAAAAAATTATTATTGTGCGGTGCCCACTTCCAGCCCTGAGTCCAGCTGCCTAGTGCACTGATCCGGAGCAACTTGGAGAAAAAAGGCCTCACAGTCCCACACTCCTTCTGCTCGGCCAAGCCTGTCAGCACCCCTGAGGCCAAGCCTGTCAGCACCCCTGAGGCCAAGCCTGTCAGCACCCCTGAGGCTAAGCCAGCCAGCACCCCTGAGGCAAAACCAGCCAGCACCCCTGAGTCTTCAGAACTGTAAGTAAATTATATATAAGGGGAGTTTTTGTTTTGTTTTGATCACAATGTGTACATTTGGCTCAGTCCGCAGGGACACAAATTACAGCATGCTAGATTTTCTGTGCTTTTTTTTTTCCGCTACCGCTTTTTTCCCCATTCACATGTATTGTATTTTAAAGGGGTTTTCCCATCTCAGACAATGGGGGCATATTGCTAGGATATGCCCCCATTGTCTGATAGGTGCGGGTTCCACCTCTGGGACCCGCACCTATATCGAGAACGAAGCGGGGAGACTTGTGGCTCGCTAGCTCGGCTATTTCCGTTGGCTCCATAGAAATGAATGGGAGAGGTGGGGTGCTGTGTCTGGTGGTGGATGGACCCCGGGAAACCTGGGGTCCTCCAGCCACAAGTCTCCCCGCTTCGTTCTCGATATAGGTGCGGGTCCCAGAGGTGGGACCCGCACCTATCAGACAATGGGGGCATATCCTAGCGATATGCCCCCATTGTCTGAAATGGAAATACCCCTTTAATGGTTTAAAAACACAGTCAGTAAAGGGTGGCAAACAGAATCACAAACCATATGTAATTAAGGACACAACTTATGGAATAAAAGGGAATAATGACTGAATATTTCCATCATGTGTCCTTAAGGAGTTAAAATAACAGATATCTGTGTCACATCCACTGGACTGGAGACTCATATATGAGACTAATTGTTATATCATTTAGGCTTTTTTTAAAATAATTTTTAGAATAATGATAGATTTTTATTTCATACAATTGTGCTGATTTGTGCCTTACCCTGCACCTCACAGTCACCGAACCACTCCACCACTGCCACCAGCGACAACAAAGGAAAGAGTTTTTCACAATAAGAGGTAATAACAGAACGGATGGGGAATTCTTTGCCTAAAGAGGTCATTTTATCAGAATATTTAGGGTTTTTTTAAAATCAGAAAATGATTTTACACCATTTTTTTAAAATTATTTTTATTTGTACAGAAATGAGTAAGCGAAAACCCAGCATTACGGATTTCTTCCCAAAGGCATCCAATAAAAAATCACATGCTGATTCTGCAAGTTGCTCCACTCAGTCTGAGCCTTTGCTTCAGGCGGCGGTGTCCGCTTCAGAAACTATACTAGTCAATGAATCGGCTGTAGTGGACATGGTTACTGATGTGGCTGAAGATGCCGATGTCAGTGATAACATTTTTCCAGAATGTTGGGACCAGAATCAGTGGCTAGAATTTTTTAAAAAGTACCCTTGGCTGTTTGTAGACAATGGTCTTTTAGGGTGCAAAGTGTGTCGGGAGGTTAAACACCTTGGAGTGTCTTTTTCGCAAGGTGTATCCATTTCTAAAGAATGGAGCACTGGTACAATTACTCCTTATGGCAAATCAAAAAAAGATATGTTGACCTCACTACGTAAAAAAAATCCACATACATAAGATTTCAGAAGCACATGTAAAGGCAGGAGATATCCATGCAGTATCCAGAAAGGAGATTCTGCAATCCAATATTGCAGAACAGCAGAAGCATAAGTTTGCGTCCACCACTAAGGTATTTCGCACTGCCTACTTTTGTGCGGAAAAAAAAATCGCCCTTTCACAGACTTCAGAAATCTTATCAGCTTGCAAGTTGCAAATGGAGCTGAATTAGGATGTATTCTCTATAGTGAGTACACAGCAGCACAAATAATAGATTGCATTGCTAGTGAAATGAGAAAAAAGCTTTGCAAAGCAATTGTCGAGCAGGCTCTAAAAATTTCTGTTTATATTGATGAGTCTACAACTGTTTCTACCCATTCGGTGTTAATCGTTTATATTCGTGCCTCTGTTAACGGAAAAGACCCAGTCACTTTCTTTCTCGATTTGCTTGATTTGCCTAAAGCAGATGCACAGTCTATTGAAGCCACTCTTCTAGCTTGTCTTTCTAAATTTGGGTTCAGTAATGACTTTCTTGCCAAAAACTGCTTGTGTCATAGGCTTGAATTGTGCATTTCAGATACAATTGATTCTGTTCCTGGTCTTCATCATGTCACATCATTTTTTGAGAAGTTGTATGCTGTGTATCATCAGTCACCAAAAAATCTAGCAGAGCTCTCAGTTAGATGGGTTGCTTTAAGCCAGAGAGCTATACAAACAGTTTGGGAGTCATATCCTGCACTACACAGTCATTTCCTGAAAGCAAGCGTAAGCTCCGCTCATAACAGTAAGCAGAAATCTGTATTTAGTGGCCTTAACAAGGTCTTGACACCAGAAGATTATTTGTTAAACCTTGCAGGGGTTGCGGATGCAGTTCAGGAAATGGGACTGTTATCTGAAGTGCTACAAAGAGATGACATCACACTTCCACGAGCTTATCAGCTGATCAATCGTTCAGTTCGTGCAGTTGAAAAAATGAAAGACATGCCTGGCAAACATCTGAAAGAAGTCATGGAATCACTGGAGAAAGGGAATTTCAAAGGTGTGACCATCAACCCAGAGAGTTCAAAAGGCCAAGTGAGGATAAATCTCCCTCAATTTTATCAAAGTTTGGTGGATAATTTACGCTCCAGACTCTTTGCTTTAACTGCAAGCAACAGACCTGCCGCTTCATCACAGTCGGGTGAATTTGAAACTCTTGTTTCTGAAATTGACATCCTGAATTCACAACGCTGGCCAATCAATGTGGATAGTCCATGGTTTGAAGGTGAAGTGAAGCTGGAGCAGCTATGCAAAAGATTCCGTCTCAACTATTCATCCATCTGTGAAGGTTTCAGAGACTACATTGTTTAGTGCTCTCATTAAGAGACTACATTGATAATTGTCAAGGCTGTTGCAGCCTGTGATTGTGGGAGGGGCGTAGGCTTTATAAACTCCCCTCCCACGGTCATCCGACGCCGGCGTCATCTCGTGCAATCCACTTCGTTGCGCCAGTCCTGTACGAACACGGCTCAGGCCAGGTAAGTATGTTTGGCCTCCTCCACGCCATCGAGGCCAATCCTGCAGGCCGTCCGTGCACACGCCACCCATGCTCCCCACAACCTTGCCGGCGTTCCGCTACCTCCTGCCGGCCACGGACATCGCAGTCCCACCCCCAACCTCGTTGCCACTGCCGCTCCACGGTCACCAGGGAAGGGCGGTCAGGCACCGGCCTCCGCTTCCGCCCAGCGCCCGCCCTCCTTCACCCAGCGCCTCCCCGTCCTCGCACCCAGCCACCCCAAGTCCGGCGCCCCTCCATATTTCCGCGCTCACCTAGCCCGCTGCGCTCCAGGGGCTGCCCGGCAAACCACGCGGTCGGCCCCTGCACTGTCCAGCTTCCTCGCAGTCCCGGTGGGGGGGCGGGGCCAGCTCCTTCTCGTCCACGCCCCTCATCTCCGCCCCCCCTTCTCCCAGCGCCCGTCTTCACCACCCAGCCACCCCAAGTCCGGCGCCCCTCCATTTCCTCCCTCACCTCGCCCGGTGCGCTCCTGGGGCTGCCAGGCAGACCGCGTCGTCGTCCCCTCCACCGTCTGGCTTCCTCGCAATCTCGGCGGGGGGGCGTGGCCGGCTCCTCCTCATCCACGCCCCTCTCCGGTGATGACTCCCTGCACATGCTCCCCGGCAGGCTGCTGGAGGGAGTCACAGCAGCAGTCCTTCTCACCCCACAAACACCTACCCTGCACGTCAGGGGGCCAGCCAGGACAATCAACACCAATAAACACTACCAAAGGCGAAATAAAAGTCAATAAATCACCATAAACCCGCCACATGCTTGCTAATAAATAAAAAATAAAAATAAAATTTAATGTGTCACCAGTTTTCATTCCAGAGGCCGGCGTTATTCCGTGGATTCGCTAGTCCTGCATGTACGAGGTTCCGGCCAGGTAAGTATGTACAGCCTCCGCCACGCCGCTTCCTCACCACCTCGTCTGATCCAGCAGGTCGTCCGGCCTCAATTGGATTACGTCCCCCAATTTTCCCCCAAACATTGCTGGCAACTCAAGCTACCTACGGCACCCGCCGGCCAGGCTCGTGGTCCCAGCCGTATGTCGTTACCAGACCCGTCCCGGTTGCCACGGTCGCTTCCACGTTGCCAAGGGAAGGGTGGTTCGGCGCCACCCCGCGTCCCTCCTACTGTCCGCCCCCAATCACCCAGCACCTCCCGCCTTCACCACCCGGTCGTCGCTCCGAACCATCCCAAGCCCGGCGCCCCTCTCTAAATCGCACCTCGCCCTGATGCGCTCCAGGGGCCGGCCCGGCAGACGGCGTGCCCCGGCCCCTCCACCACTGTTCCAGCGTCCTCGCAATCCCCGACGCGGCCGGCTCCTCCCTGTACACGCCCCCTTCTCTCCGACACCTGCCTCAAACCAGGCGGCGCCGCTCTGCACATGCTCCCCGGCAGGCATACAGGATCAAGCCACAAGAGCACATTCAGTGTGCACAGTAATTTAAATCCATCCATGTCAGGGGCCAGAAAAAATAAATAAATAAATAAATAAATGAATAAATTTTCCGCCATTCAACTGATCTCGCATAAACACCTCAATGTCCCCCGTCTACGTCACAGACCCGCCTTCACGGTTCCTTCTGACAGAGCCGTGGTACGCCAATCGTTTTATTACTAGGTTTACCTGACCCTTTTTTGTCACACAAAACTTCATCAGCAGGTTGGTATATTCATTGCATCACTCTCACCAGTCTCCTGCGCACTCTGGGCATGGTAGTCTGGACACGACCGCTCGTCCACGCCTGTTCTAATTACCACAACATTGGGTTGTCAGTCACGTCTCCCTACATTTGTGTCATCCAGCCACGGTTGTTCACGTTGCCACGCCAAATTTCACATTCCACTATTCACGTCTGTTGTCATGTTTCCTGTGTCTCCACGTCCCAGCCTGTTTTGTTTTCAGACCACGTCTGTTTTTCTATGTCTCACGCCTGTTTTCGTTATTCAGGCCTCGTCTGTCATTCACGTCTCACGCCTGTTTTCAATATTCAGGCCACGTCTGTCATTCACGTCTCTCTCCTGTTTCATTTTTCAGGCCTCGTCTGTCATTTACGTCTCACGTCTGTTTCGTTATTCAGGCCACGTCTATCATCAACGTCTCATGCCTGTTTTCGTTATTCAGGCCACGTCTGTCATTTACGTCTCACGCCTGTTTTTTCGTTATTCAGGCCACGTCTGTCATCAACGTCTCATGCCTGTTTTCGTTATTCAGGCCACGTCTGTCATTAACGTCCCAGCCTGTTTCGTTATTCAGGCCTCGCCTGTCATTCACGTCTCCTGATTGTTCTCATGATTCTACGCCCCGCGCTGGTTCACATAAAATTAAAAAATAAATAAAAATAAATAAATTAATCATAATTCTTCCCTTATCATGCCTGTCCACCTCATTCAGCCTCATCTGTCTTCCATGTCTCACGTCGGTCAGTCATGTATCACGCCTGTTTTTCTTCATCCAACCAGCTGTCAGTTACGTCTTTCGCCTGTCTCATTATTCAGGCCTCATTTGTCATCCACGTCTCACACCAGTTTTCGTTATCTAGGCCACGTCTGTCATCTATGTCTTACGCCTGTTTTCGTCATTCAGGCCACGTCTGTCATCTATGTCTTATGCCTGTTTTCGTTCTTCAGGCCACGTCTGTCATCTACATCTCATGCCTGTTTTCGTTATTCAGGCCACGTCTGTAATTTACGTCTCACGCCTGTTTTTGCCATTCAGGCCACGTCTGTCATCCATGTCTCACGCCTGTTTTCGTCATTCAGGCCTCGTCTGTCACCTATGTCTCATGCCTGTTTTCGTTATTCAGGCCACGTCTGTCATCTACATCTCACGCCTGTTATCGTTATTTAGGCCACGTCTGTCATTTACGTCTCACGCCTGTTTTCGTTATTCAGGCCACGTCTGTCATCTACATCTCACGCCTGTTATCGTTATTCAGGCCACGTCTGTCATTTACGTCTCACGCCTGTTTTCGTTATTCAGGCCACGTCCGTCATTTACGTCTCACGCCTGTTTTCGTTATTCAGGCCACGTCTGTCATTTACGTCTCACGCCTGTTTTCGTTATTCAGGCCACGTCTGTCATTTACGTCTCACGCCTGTTTTCATTATTCAGGCCATGTCTGTCATTTACGTCTCACGCCTGTTTTCGCCATTCAGGCCATGTCTTGTCTTCTTGCTTCCCCCTCCTGTTCACGTGCCAAGCCACATCTCTTCTCGTTCCATCAATATATTCCATCCTCACCTTCCGTCAGGCCACTCCGTTTAACACACACGCCCATGTTCATCTTTTCGCCCTGTCACTCTTGGTCTCACACCTGCCACGACAGGCAGGTCATTTCGGTCCCTCATCCATGTTCATCTGTCTCCACGGCGGCCCATCCAGACTTCAGGTTAAAATAATTCGCAATCTTGCTCACTGGCCATAGGCCCCTCCGCTAAAACTTTTACTTTTATCTCAAAGACCCGATCTCGTCTACGCCACCATGAACCTTCAGGACCCGAGGCTTCGTTAGACCAGATCGTTCCAGAAACGTTCATCTGAGGGGCAGAAAACGCAAAGCACCCCCTCGGATCCAGGGCCCTGATGATTCCGAGGCTACGTCTCGGCCAACCCCAAAAGAACACTAATTCTGCTCTCTCTTTTCAGCTTCCAACATGTCACATCGTTCTGCAATCGACGACTCCGCTTCCTTACCAGATTCCCTGACATCCAGCCACACCAGCGTAGGGTCACTTCGGAGCTGGACGATCCCCAAAATCATAGCTGAGTTAACCAAAAGAAGGATTCGTCAACCAGCTTGGTCACAACTCCACCAGATTGCACATGGCAGGGGTGCAATACTACTTCACTCTCAATCATCCAGGTAGCAAGGCCATATTTGCGTCCCCCGCCATTGGGGCAGTCCCTAGGGGGATTCAAAAACAGCCTGCCATGCACTCACGCCAGGCAACCAGTCTCAGGGGATCTGTTGGGAAGCTTCCAATTTCCTAGACAGCAACCTTCGGGCTCTATCCCAGCACCATCCAAAAGCGGCCATGTATCCAGGTTTCCATAAGTCTCGCGGCCAGGGGAATTCACAGGTTCTCCCCAAATCCAAGGGTCCGACCAAGAGCCAGTTAGCTTGGAGTCACGACTATTTCATCCTGCTACTACCTTCCACCAAAATGTCGCAATCAGTGCCCCCAGTCCAAGTCAAGTATTTCAGGTCCGTCAAAAAATGATGTCCAGTCCCGGGTTTCACCCAATCAACAAGCTCCTTGGGTCATTCCTCCCCAGACAGGCCGCGGCTGCCCTTCAATCCACGACCGCACAAACCATTTCCCACATTCACCTTCTAGTCGTCAGCCTAGGTTCGATCTCAAAACCATTTCAGGTCACTCGTGTTCGGATCGGGGCGGCTTCCACAGCCTCTAAGCACAATGTTCCCAGCCATAACATCCGCAAGATGGGACGTCGGGAGTCATCTTGCCTTTCCAGGTACCTTCCCAATCAGCATCAGGAATCATCAGACGTTTTCCGCAAACGGGCATCGCAAACCATGTACCCTTCAATTAAATACCAAATCTACCTTACCTTGCTTTTTGGCCCCTTATAGGCTACCCACGTTTCACGGCTATGGGCACAATCCAGGCCTACTTAGTTCAATGGTATGTCTAGGTTCCTGGGCTCACCACGCTAGCACCAGTATCCGTAGCCATGACCATAATGGTGGTGTAGAGATTCCTGAAAATCTGAAACCAGTGGTGACAGCAGTTAACAGTCTTCCAGTGACATCCGGTGATTGTGAAAGGGGCTTCAGTACAATGAATTTGGTGATGTCGCCCATTAGGAGTGGGCTTGGCATTGAACGCCTGTCTTCTCTTTTGTTTATCAGTCTCATTGGGCCTCCTGTGCATTTATGGGATCCATACGTCACAGAATGGCTGACCACACATCGCAGCGCAGATGATAATAAATCTAGAAAAGTTGAAAATCTTGCACGGCAATGGCAACGTTATTCCAGTTTGTGGGATATTTTCTAATGGGCTGTGTCACTGTGTTCATTTAATTTGTTCCAACTGTTCTATATATATATTTGTTTATTTCATGTTAATTTTGCAGTTGTTTGTGTAAACTGGCACTTTACAATAAATATTGCACTGAATTTTCAGCGAAATATATATATATATTTATTTATTTTTTGGGGGGGGGGGGGGTTTGCAGTGGATCTTGGGTGAGTTCCCACACTTTTTTTCCCAGGACTTGACCCCTGATCCACAGTACCCCCATTCTGCCATCCAGTGCCCCCTGTTTGCCATCCAGTGCCCCCTGTTTGCCATTCAGTGCCCCCATTGTGCCATCCAGTGCCCCTGCTTGCCTTCCAGTGCCCCCCTTGTGCCATCCAGTGCTCCCCTTGTGCCATCCAGTGCACCCTTGTGCCATCCAGTGCCCCCTTGTGCCATCCATTGCTCACGCTTACATCACTGTCACATACCGGCAGGACAGGTAGTGGATCCTCTGGACCAGAGAGGTGATGGCGCGGGTTGTACTAAAGAACCAGTTCTAAGCAGTTACTGGTCTTCACCAGAGCCCGCCGCAAAGCGGGATGGATTTGCTGCGGCGGTAACTACCAGGTCGTGTCCCCTAGTAACAACTCAACCTCTCTGGCAGCTGATAAGGCGTGGTACACAGGGAGAAGGCAAGAGCGTAGTCTGACGTAGCAGAGGTCAGGGCAGGCGACAAAGGTTCAAAGGCGAGTAGACGGTAGCAACGGATTCGGCAACAGGCAAGGCAAACTAACACAGTAGGGAACGCTTTCTCTGAGGCACAAGGCACAAAGATCCGGCAGAAAGCTGTGGGAGGAGAAGGTATAAATGGGCAGTGCACAGGTGCAGCCTAATTAAGTCAGCACTGCCTCTCACAAACCTTAACCCTTAATAACCCCTTTGGACCAGGCACCAATCACTGGTGCACTGGCCCTTTGAATCTAAGAGTCCCGGCGTGCGCGTGCCCTAGAGAACGAGGACGCACACGCCGAGACGCTGGAGTGCTGCCTGGGGGCATACGCTGTGAGCGCTCCGAGGCCAGCAGGGGACCCAGAGCGCTCAGCGTAACAGTACCCCCCCCTTTGGTCTCCCTCCCTTTTTGGTACCGAAGAACTTGCGGATGAGACTGCGGTCCAGGATGTTCTCCTCCGGCTCCCATGACCTCTCCTCAGGACCGCAGCCCTCCCAAAAAAATCTTTTCCCCCGGGAGATCTTGGTCGCCAAGATCTCCTTGACAGAGAATATATCGGAGGTACCGGCGACAGGGGTGGGAGAAACAAGCTTGGGAGAAAAACGGTTAAAGACAGCAGGTTTAAGAAGGGAGACATGGAAGGAGTTATGGATTCGGAGGGAGGGAGGAAGATGGAGCTGATAAGAAACTTGATTGATACGACTCTTGATTTTATAGGGTCCCAAGAAACGAGGGCCCAACTTGTAACTTGGGACCCTAAATCGGATGTACCTAGAGGAGAGCCACACCTTGTCACCCGGGCGAAATTCCGGAGGAGATCTGCGTCTCTTGTCAGCTTGAACCTTCATACGGGCGGAAGCCTTGAGGAGAGCAGCGTGGGTTTCTCGCCAGATGGAGGAAAAATCCTGTACAAGACTGTCAACGGCAGGTACAGAAGAAGGATTGGGAGACTGCGGCAGAGGTGGAAGAGGATGACGGCCAAAAACTACAAAGAAAGGAGACTTGTTAGAGGCAGAGGATTGTTTGTAGTTGTAGGAGAACTCCGCCCAGGGAAGTAGATCAGCCCAGTCGTCATGGCGTGAGGATACAAAGTGACGCAGATAGTCACCCAAACTTTGGTTCACCAGTTCTACTTGGACGTTAGATTGAGGATAGTACGAAGAAGAAAAGTCCAATTTGATCCCGAGCTGAGCACATAGAGCCCTCCAGAATTTGGAGACGAATTGTACCCCACGATCCGAGACAATATGTTTGGGAAGGCCATGGAGACGGAAGATGTGTTGGAAAAATTGTTTGGCCAACATGGGTGCAGAGGGTAGACCGGGCAGGGGTACAAAGTGAGCCATCTTGGAGAAGCGATCCACCACGACCCAAATAACGGACTTGCCATGGGAGGAGGGAAGATCTGTAATAAAGTCCATGGCGATGTGAGACCAGGGAACTTCAGGAACAGGTAGAGGCAAGAGGAGACCCGCTGTTTCTGGCGATTTATCCCGGGCGCAAATCATACAGGCCTGGACGAAGTCCGAGACATCTTTCTCCAGAGAAGACCACCAGTACCTTTGGGAGATTAGTTGGAGAGACTTTAGCACCCCTGGATGACCGGAAAAGGGGAGGCGTGGCCCCACTTGAGAATTCGCAGCCGCTGACGTGGAGGTACGTAGGATTTGCCAGGAGGAAGAAGGCGCAGGTCCACGGGAGCGACTTTAATAAGGCGTTCTGGAGGGATAATATATTGAGGTGTTAACTCATCGCCCACCACATCAGAGGAGCAAGACAGAGCATCTGCCCTAATGTTCTTACAAGCCGGACGGAAATGGATCTCAAAATTAAAGCGGGCGAAGAACAGAGACCAACGAGCCTGACGGGGATTTAATCTCTGAGCAGACTGGAGATAAGCCAGGTTCTTGTGGTCCGTGAAGATGTACACAGGATGTGTGGCGCCCTCGAGTAAATGTCTCCATTCCTCCAGTGCCAATTTAATAGCCAGCAGTTCCCTGTCCCCAATGGAGTAATTTCTCTCTGCGGAAGAGAATGTTTTAGAAAAGAAGCCACAAGTTGAAGTCTTGCCCCGGGAAGACTTCTGGGTGAGGACAGCTCCGGCTCCCACCGAGGAGGCATCCACTTCAAGAGAGAAAGGCTTGGTGGAATCTGGTCTAGAGAGAACGGGTGCAGAGGCAAAGGCAGATTTCAGGGACTGGAAGGCTTCCTCGGCTTGGGAAGGCCAGGATTTGGGGTTAGCTCCTTTTCTTGTGAGGGCCACGATAGGAGCTACCAGAGTGGAATAGTGAGGGATAAATTGCCTGTAGTAATTCGCAAAGCCCAGAAATCTTTGTATGGCTCGGAGACCAGAGGGGCGTGGCCAATCCAGAACCGCCGAGAGCTTGGCTGGATCCATTTGAAGTCCTTGGGCTGAGATAATGTATCCCAGGAAAGGCAGGGAGGTCCGTTCAAAAATACATTTTTCAAGTTTATTGTACAGGCGATTTCTCCTAAGACGACTAAGAACTTGTTGCACATGGACCCGGTGTTGATCCAAATTGAAGGAAAAGATGAGGATATCATCCAGGTATATGACCACGCAGGTGTAAAGTAAGTCCCTGAAAATATCATTGACGAATTCCTCGAAGACAGCAGGTGCGTTGCAGAGGCCGAAGGGCATCACCAAATACTCAAAATGGCCGTCCCTTGTGTTAAAGGCAGTCTTCCATTCGTCTCCCTCACGGATACGGATCAGATTATAGGCCACTCGAAGGTCCAATTTAGTGAAGATCTTAGCCCCTCGGAGACGATCAAATAGCGCAGAGATTAGAGGCAGAGGGTAACGGTTCTTGATGGTAATTTCATTAAGACCTCTGTAGTCAATGCAGGGGCAGAGGGAGCCGTCTTTTTTTGTCACGAAGAAAAAAACGGCCCCAGCAGGAGAAGATTTTCTTATGAATCCTCTCTGTAGGTTCTCACATATATAGTCGGACATGGCAAGAGTATCAGGAGGTGAGAGAGGATAAATTCTGCCCCGAGGAGGAGTAGAACCGGGTATCAGGTCGATCGGGCAATCATAGGATCGGTGAGGAGGAAGGACCTCAGCTTGTTTCTTGCAGAAGACATCCGGGAAGGAATGGTATGGCTTGGGCAGCCCAGAAGGCGGAGAAACTTGCGGGCTCTGTTTGACCAGAGCAGGCTTGAGACAGCAGTCCGAACAGGAGGAACCCCAACGCAGGATTTCACCGGTGGACCAATTCAGGACAGGACTATGACGTTGAAGCCAAGGCAGACCCAGGAGGAGTTCGGAGGAACAGAAGGGAAGGATAAAGAACTCTAAAGTCTCGGTATGAAATAATCCGATGTCCATATGCAGAGGCTGGGTACGGAACTGCACGGTGGCAGAGAGTCTCTCACCGTTAACAGTAGAGATGAAAAACTGCTTGGGTAGACGGATTACTGGAATACGGTACTTGTCAACCAAGGAGGCGTGAATGAAGTTGCCAGCTGAACCGGAATCCAAGAAGGCAGCTGCGAAGAAAGAGGACTTGGAAGGGATGATCAACTGCACGGGTATGATGAGACGTGGAGAGGAAGAATCCACACCGAGCAACGCTTCTCCCACATTTACTAGGTGCGAGCGTTTCCCGAACGCGGTGGACGGAGAGGACACTCTCTAAGGAAGTGCTCGGTACTGGCACAGTACAGACACAGGTTCTCATTTCTGCGGCGGCTTCGTTCTTGCGGAGTCAGGCGTGACCGATCCACTTGCATGGCTTCCACGGCGGAAAACCCAGTAGCGGGTTGAGGTGGATGCAGAAAAACGGGAGCCAGACGAGGAAAGCGTCTAGGACGAGCTTTTTCCTTTTCAAGGAGGAGTTCCTCTTGTCTTTCGGCGAAACGTTTGTCTATCCTAGTGGCCAGCAAGATGAGGTCACTAAGAGTGGAAGGAAGCTCACTGCAGCCAGAACGTCCTTTACTTCACTGTTAAGTCCCTTCTTGAAGGTGGCGCAAAGGGCTTCATATCTGAGATTATCAGAGGAAACTTTAATAAACATTCATCAGCTATATTTACATAGCAAAACACGTGAAAACAGCATGTACTGCGCACATTTGACCTCTTCCAGACATCCGCCATGTACAGCAGATGTTGGGTCATGACCAAGGGTCATGACCAAGGGTCATTGATGCCCCAGTGTCCAGGTCAAAATTAACAAATCTGACATGTGTCACTTTATGTGGTAATATCTGTGGAACACTTTTACTTATCCACGCCATTCTGAGATTGTTTTCTCGTGACACATTGTACTTCATGATAGTCATATATTTGAGTCAATATATTTCACCTTTATTTATGAAAAAATCCCAAATTTACGAAAAATTCACAATTTTCCAAATTTCAATTTCTCTGCTTCTAAAACAGAAAGTGATACCTAATAAAATATTTATTACTTAACATTTCCCATATGTCTACTTTATGTTGGCATCATTTTGGAAATGTCATTTTTTTTTTTTTAGGACGTTAGAAGGCTTAGAAGTTTAGAAGCAATTCTTAAAATTTTTAAGAAAATTTCCAAAACCCACTTTTTAAGGACCAGTTCAGGTCTGAAGTCCCTTTGTGGGGCTTACATAGTGGAAACCCCCATAAATGACCCCATTATAGAAACTACACCCCTCAAGTTACTCAAAACTGATTTTACAAACTTTGCTAACCCTTTAGGCGTTCCACAAGAATTAAAGGAAAATGGAGATGACGTTTTTGGCAGATTTTCCATTTTATATATCTTTTTTCTTTAACACATTGAGGGTTAACAGCCAAACAAAACTCAATATTTATTACCCTGATTCCGCGGTTTACATAAACACCCCACATTTGGTTGTAAACTGCTGTACGGGCACACGGCAGGGCGCAGAAGGAAAGGAATGCCGTATGGTTTTTGGAAGGTAGATTGTGCTGGATTGGTTTTCTGAACGCCATATGTTTTTTTATTTTTCTGCCGATCGTCTTGTGCAGGGGCTCGTTTTTTGCAGAAAGTGTTGAGGTTTTTATTGGTACCATTTTTGGGTACATAGGATTTTTTGATCATTCATTATTACACTTTATGGGGCACGGTGACCCAAAAATTGTCTGTTTTGGAACAGTTTTCATTTATTTATTTTTACAGCGTTCATCTGAGAAGTTAGGTCATGTGGCAATACCTAATATGTATACTTTTTCTTATTTATTTAAGTTTTACACAATAATAGCATTTCTGAAACCAAAAAAAATGATGTTTTAGTGTCTCTATAGTCTGAGAGCCATAGCTTTTTTATTTTTTGGGCGATTGTCTTATATAGGGTAGCATTTTTTGCGGGACAAGGTGACTGTTTGATTGGTACTATTATGGGGGTCATAAGCCTTTTTGATCGCTTGCTGTTGCACTTTTTGTGATGTAAGGTGACAAAAATAGTTTTTTTTAATTTTATTTTTATGGTGTTTATCGGACGGGGTCCATCATGTGATATATTTATAGAGACGGTCGTTACGGACACCTAACATGTGTATTTTATTCTTTCATTTTTTTATTGGAAAAGGCAATGTCTTTTTTTATTTACATTTTTATTGATTTATTGATTTACTTTTACTTACTTATTATTTTCACTTTTTCATCAGTTCCCTCTTGGATCTTGAAGATCCAGTGGGGCTGATAGTTGTACTATACTTTGCAATGCTCTTGCATTGCAAAGTATAATACTTCCAGATTGCCTGTAGGTGGCAGCACTGGACGCCTTTGCCAAGCACCCGGTTGCCATGGCAACCATCGGGTGCTGCAATCACAGCGCTGCAGCCCCGATGGTGGAGAGAGGGAGCTCCCTCCCTCCCCTGTTAACCCCATGGATGCCGCAACCGCAGCATCTATGGGGTTACAGGAGAGTGTCAGCATAGAGCTGATACTCTCTGCTGATGGTGGCGGCTCAGGAATGGTGCCGCCGCCATCACACACAGAATGGGGAATCGGGGGCAGTGCTGGAAGGGGGGGGGGGTCGGGGAGTACAGACTACAATGGGGCAGGAGGGGCGGCTAGAAAGTTAGTGCATGGGGCGGGGAGGGGGCGGATCGCATGCCAGGAAGGAGATGAGCAGGAAGGAGATGAGGGCACAGATCGACGGGGCACAGATCAGGGGGGAGGGCACAGAGGGGCACCATGGGCTTAGAGCGGCACAGATCGGGGGGGGGGGCATGAGGAACACTATCGGCTTTCAGGCTCTGATCTGCAGAGCGCAGATCAGAGCTTGGAACCGGCATTTTAACACTGCCGCGATCCGATTGGTTAGTCTGCACAGACTAACCAATCGGATCGATTGCCGGCAAGGGGCCACTCTGATTGGTCCCTTGCCGGCATTACTGCACTGTATGCTGTCCGTGACAGCATACAGGGCAGGGGCAGAAGCTTTAATCCAAGCGCTTTGCAGCGCTTGGATTAAAGAGCTGCCAGAACGTATATATACGTGGTAGCTGCACGGGGTATGTGCAGCTATCACGTATATATACAGATTGCGGTCGGGAAGGGGTTAAAGATGGCATCTGCTCCGGAATGCAGAGGGCTCCATAGCTACAAGGTTTCTGCTGTTTTAATTAGCTAACAACTGTAGATAATGTCTGTGATCGGCATTAATGCAGATCACAGACATTTAACTCCCCAGACACCATGGTCAATTGTGACCACAGCATCTGAGATGGTTTTCCCTGGGAATGTTGCACTCCAGTAATCAATTCCCTGCACTGAGATAGGGAAAACCATTCATTCACTGTGGTAGCCTCGTTCAAGGATTTGTGGCTAACACAGCAATCGTTCCAATGAAGCTCTATAATTAATGGCAGTCTATGGAACACACAATCTAATGATATTCTGTTCAAGCCATCTAAAAGGACTTAATATAAATAAAAAAATTAAAGTTTTTAAAAATGAAAAAAATTAAGAAATATAAGTGTCATGTATGTACCCACGTCTTGCAACCAGGGATGGGTCTGCCAGGGGCCAGAGCTCTCACTCTGCGCACACCACACACTCAGGCCGCAAAGTGAGTGTAGATTACCCCCAAACACACACAGACCCAACACCCCAAACACCAGCTGCCACCACCTACTTTCACGCGAGCCAGAAACGTTGCAAAATACACATATATACGTTCTGCTCACAAGCAATCACACAGTCACACATTCAGTCTATGGATTCTTTAGAGCAACAAGGCGGACTTATAAAGGGATATTTTACATACAAAAACAGTACAGAGCTCACAAAACAGATGTAAAATGAGACAAGATAAAAACAACTGTAAGGGATCATTCTCTCTCAGGGCGTCGCAATCACAGACTTCTTCACAGACAACAGGATTTAATGTCCAAACTGGTGCTTTATTTTGGTACTTCAGCACCCACACAAACATAAATATCAAATAAACACCTGCCCGTCTAGGCACTTCCTAATACACAGTAGTTTTCCCTGACTCACCTCAAAGCACAGCTTGTACATAGGGTCTCAGACACATACGGTCCAGCAGCCTCCAGACTGTGACCACACCAGCACCCTTGGGGGGACATAATCTAGAAGACCTCTTGACTCTTACCGTACGACCCTCTTTCCGTAGGCATTGCTGGGCTCCCCAAACTTCAGGCTTTACAAGGCCTTGTGGCCCCTCAGCCCTGGCTGAGACCACATAGAACCTCTGTAGGCCTCTGTTTCCAAGTTTTCTCTCTTCCCAGACTGACACACAGAGGGTTGGTTTTATTCCTCCTTGATTACAGCAGGCCTCATCTGCGATGACCTCAGGTTAGGGGAAAGACATGCCCTGGAATGGAGGTGGACTGGGAAGGTCACACTACCAAACCTACCTTCCAGTCCAAATAAAATCCAGCTTGTACTTAACAAACAAAATAGCTTCAGCAACTATGTTTGCTGAAGCCAGCGACATCTTCCTGGGTTTTACTTATTTTACCCAGTTGAGGAACCTGGGTGAGATATACACCCCTTCCAGGACAGCCTGCAAAGGAAAAGGGGAGTCATCATCATGATCAAAAATACATATTTCACATAGCATCACATTTTCATTTGGCCTTTTCTCAGTAACCACATCTGCTTCAGATTGTACAACAGCTTTGTCAACCGCAGGTTTCACTTTCCTGCTTCCTCTTACACGGGTTAGCACATGATCCCTGAGTTTAGCCATCCCAAAGTTACCGCTCACAACTAAAAATTCACATTTCAACTTATCTGCCTCATTGTTTTCAATGGTCATTTCACTTAGACCATTGTTTTCAATGTGCATCTCCCTCACATCTTCTTCATTTAAAGGGATAGGTACAAGTTCTGCAGAAGTTTTGTCACTTGCTGCAGAAGTGTTTCCATCTCCCCACAACTCCCTGACCAAGGGGAAATCACAGCCCAACATTACATCATGCATGAGCATATTTGCAACTCCCAGTTCCCACTGGAGTCTCACACTCAGTGAGAGCCACAGGATAGCTCTTGCTATACCCATGAATGTCCAGCACACTTAGAGACAGATTTATCATTACTCTGACAGCTCACTCCACTTTCACATATGGCTAAAGTCAGTTTTAGCTAAGTCAGATTTATGATCATCCCTTTAAGACTGTAATAAATGTGGATTGCCTATAGTAGGTTAATGCATTTGCAAAAGGTTTAAAAAAGTTGCAGTTTTATAAAAAGTCGCATATTAAATATATTGAAAAGTCACAAGTTTGTTATCATTAATCGCATATGAAAAATCGCCATTACATTATTACTATAAAAAAGTCGCACCAAAATATATTTGACAGAAAAGTCACACGCAAATCTATTTGTGAGGGTAAAGTCTCAGATATTACTTCTTTTTCTGTGGTACGTTGTAAGAGAACTTGGCAAATATGGACCCATCGATGATGAATGATCTGTTTGTCAAATTTCTACAAAATTATGGTCCGCAGCTAAGCAGACATGTTAGTAATTAATCAACTCCAGAAGTGACAGCATCTACAAGCCACAGAATTGTACCTACAAACAATTCTTCAACATTACCTGATTTGGATGAATCTGAAAATCGATATTCCTCTGACAATCAGATACCTGAGAAAACTGATGAAAAGCGAAGAATAAATATATTTCACAGATGAAGAAAAGAAGATATTAGTCGAAAAGGTCAAATTTTTGGGCACTTTTTATGTAAAGTGTAGTAATTGTGTATAGTAGAATATTTAAATTGTAATTATATGCAATAATGGGTAAATGTGTGCCTTTAAGCATTCTTTATTTCATGTGTTTTAGCCGGCGGATATAGGACCCATTAATGTGGTCAGCAATACTCGTCCTACTATCCTCGCTGTTGAAATTTTGTACAAGTCTTATTTTTCAGGTGTTTAATATCCATTGATGGACAATGGTTCACATGGATGGTGCCTGCTTTTGGTTGATCTGCAATTTACACGCCGTAATACAGCGACGACTGGGCAATGGCCATATGCATGTGTCCTTATAAGCAATTATCCCCTCTAGTACTAGAGCGTTTCAATTCTTTATTACTCTTCCTGCTCAATTTAGAAATTATAGCTTATTTTATTTATAAATCGTTTTTGATAATACATTTTTAAAAACATTGTTGCATAACTGATGGGTCTGGTTTGCTCCTTTCTATGGAGAATATCTCTTAGTAATGTAATAAATATTGAGATGCTGAAATATACATATTTTCAAAATTTTAAAATATAAAGATAATTTGACGAAAATCTATATTTATATATATTAGAATTTTTTTATATAATCAATTTTTTCTATTTTTTTTATTTCAACAGGTGGTATCAAACTATGAATCTTTATTTGGGGAAAAATGCAGATCATCTTCCATTAGCTCAAAAAAATAAAATATGGGCAAATATTGGGGTGCAAATCAACAGTTTAGGAATTGACAAGAGATCTATTTCAGATTTAAAGAAGAAATGGCATGATTGTCGTCGACTATGTAAACTAAAATTGTCCAAAATCAACAAAATGGTAAAGAAAACTGGAGGTGGTCCATGCAATACTGCTTGTTTGAATGAAATAGAGGAACTAATTGCTAACACCTATCGTAAAGAGCAAATAGCTGGCATTGGAAACATGGATACAATGGATTTGGAGTTGCAAGAAGGTATATCTTTTTTCCTATTTAGGACAAGGTTGTTTAAAAAAAAAAAAAGGATTATTATTATCATATTTTAACAATTGTAAATTTAGAAAATTAATTGAAGAATTACATATTTTACATTAATAATTTATTTTTATTTAAATTATTTTAAATTGGCTAAAAATGTTAATTAAAAAATAGTTTGCCAAGATAAAAAAAAAGGCAAACCGAAATGTATTTTCTTTTTTTTAGAAGCCCAATTAACGGATAACTTGGAAGATGAGGAAATTTGTGTTGCTGCTGAAATTTCACCACAAAATGCAGAGAACACCAATTTTGTTAATATACAGAAAGAGCACAATCCAGAACCATTACATGATGAAAACAACACATGAATGCAACCCAAAAGTTTTATAATGATCTCATTCACACCCAAAGAGACATAGCAATGTCACTGCAAAATATAAGATCTGATTTGAATGTTGCACTTAATGGAATTTATACGTAAGTTTCTAAATTGTCTAACATAATGGAACAACATAACAATTCACCAATAAGTACAAGAACCGATGGTTCAAGCCCATCAACATCAATTGTATATGATGTTACCGAACTTACAGATGAACCTCTTAACCTCAGTGCTTCTCAACAGTCATTGTCACAAGAACATAGTGGCACACATTATTCAAATTTGGATAGCAATGTTCTTCCTCCTTATCAAAAATAAATAAATTTGTAAAATCCATTAAACAGACTTTCTTTCTAAAATAATTTTCTGATAATGGAAAGTTTCTCTTGGAGGTGAAAAATTAATTATCCAAAACAGAAGAGTGTTATGGGGAAAAAAAAGAAAATAGACAAAATAGAAACATAAAATTCAAATAGTCAAGTTGACTATTTGATTATACATTTTTTGGGTTTCCATTCCCAAATTGAGAAAACCCTTATGGATCCCTGCCACTTCTAAACCTCATTGCCGCTGGAAATTTGTTCCTGGCCCATTGGCTATAGTGGGGGAATGTTCATAGTTTTGGTTTCTGACAAGAAAACATGGCGAGAAAACATGGCAAAATGCAGCATCCGCTAGTTTTAATCAAGTTGCATTTTGTCATGTTTGCTGTGCTGATTGTATAAAAGTGGACCACAGGTATTTTTGTGTTTGGGGTAGGATTCTAGCTAACCTAAGACAAGTAGTAGCTAGGATCCGGCAGGCTTGTCTTAAAAAGCTTCACTATAATTTGGACAATGAAGTTTGAAAGTCAACTCTGGCCACTTATACACTAGTGGCAGGGGTGTCCAGCAGGTGATCTCCCTGTCACATCTGTGCTGCTGCTAGAGAACGCTTACGTCAGGAAATCCAGCCCCATTTACATTAATGTGGTGGTGCCAGAGTTGCAGTCACAGCACTGCCAACATGGCTATAGTTGGACAGAGTAATATTAAGAATTTCTTAATTTTTAATGAGGTCCCCTCTTGGCATGTTTGCCGTGCTTCTTTTGGATAACCAGACCAGCACTATTGTAGTTAATGTGGCCACAGTGGATTTACGTCTGCAAGGGTGCACTAGCGTCTCTTTGGGTCTCGCAGGCAAGTCACAAAATGGACCAGACTGCTATAGACCTGTTCTTTCTGTAAATTAAAATTGTTTATTTACTTAAATTGGCAATTTAGATTATGTTTGCCAAAATGATTTTGGATTGAAATATAATATGCAAATTTTTTTCATTGTTTACAAAAACAAAAATAAAATGATATAAAGAAAATAGTTTTGAAATTAAATTGTGTGTATTTTATTTATAGAAATATGTGAAAAAAGTTTATTTATATGTAACAAATAGAAATTTGCAAACTTTTAAGATAGACAGATCAAACAATAAATATTAAACATAAATATATATGCATTGCAATAGACAAATAAATCTGCATTAGATACAAACTGTATTGTTTTAATTTAATAATAACTAATTACAAAAAATGCTAAATCATGTGTAACACTATCACAATTTAAATCTGGTGGATATTAATCATATAAATAAAATGACTTGGCTTTTATCTTTATTTAATTAATTAAAATGAAGTACACATTATGAAAAATTCAACAAATTCATAATATAATAAAAAAAAGATTGCATAATTTCACATCTAACAACATAACCATCATCATTTCTATTAGCAAGTTGTATATCTTGATTACCTATTTCCTCTCTAAGATTTTCTGCAATATCAATTGGTAATTTAAATTTGTTTGTTAAGTTGTGTAATATACAACAAGCTACAATAATTTTGCACACAAATTCAGGAGTGTACAAAAGTGCACCACCTGTCATATCCAAAAAACAAAATCTGCTTTTTAATACTCCAAAAACTTTCGATCATTCCTTTTGTTTTTCAATGTGCATTGTTGAATCATTTTTCATGGTCTGAAGTTGGATTTAAATATGGCGTCATTATCCATGTCTTCAGGCTGTATCCATTGTCTCCTTTTTTAAATAAAAAAACAAACAAAAAACATTATTTCAATATCAAATAATATGTATTATCAAATACATTTATAAATTAAAATATTAAAAAATTAACTAATATACTGTATATACATTTTCTATTATTATTTATTGTGATTAATAACAATAAAAACATCATATTTTTGTTTAAAATAATGAGATAAGATACATATGTTGAGCATCTAAATTACATAAATTGTTAATAAAACAGACTAATTTAAAACATTAATGTATAAACAAAAACAGTAAAAAATTTAAAAATGCAACAGAATTTACAAATATATTCATAAAAAATTGTATAATTAAAAAATAAAATTGCCCAATAGTAAAGTGTTTCCAAAATCACCATTCATGAACTTTGTTGCCAAACAGCTATTTTGTAGGATAAATGCGTCATGTGTGATTCCAGGAAAGCATGAAACTTGAAAAAAAAGGATGGTTTCGGATTCAAATGGAGATCCTCTTAAAAACGTCTTCTTTATTAATAATTCATTTACAGCAGACACACAAGACAAGTTGGCGCGTTTCGGGTACTTGACCCTTAGTCGTAACAACATTACAAAATGAAACACAGGAATTTAAATGTATTCTAGGCCCACCCCTCCAAACTCCAGGGGAGGAGAGGACATTCTTCATTGGTTGTTTCATTAAGTTTCATACCCATCATCTAACCTGCTAATCACAGGGTAGATGTCCATCACATTGTGCCAGAGCTCTTAATACAACTAACCCCTAAGGGGCTATAGCCCCGTCATTTTGAACTAAATATAGGAGGGAGAGAAACCGCACAATGTGAATGGTATACTACATATAAAAGCATATAATAACACTACTAATATGACCTCGATCTTGCCATTGAATTCTTAACATAAAGGGTTCCATCTAATGCTTTCGAGAGAATGACATGAATAATACAATGCCTCCCTTGTTGCAATTTTTACTGGTAGATATACATTAACTCCCTTTTTAGATTTAAGCCAGCCGGGACTCTACTGTTTAATCTAAATATCCAAAACGCCTCCAGTAGGAGGAGTTTTTTCCGGTGGTCACCCCCTCTTGTGGGTGCGAACACCCTCTCTATTGCAAAGGCATTGAAGCTTTTTACTCTACGGGCATGCATTTGTACGAAATGTCTTGCTACATTGGAAATATTTAATGTATTGGGATTGCCAATATAATTTAGATGCTCCAAGAGCCGATTCTTAAATTTCCGAATAGTACTCCCAATGTACATCAGGTCACATTCAGTACAACGGATAATGTAAACCACTCCTGTAGTGCTACAATTAATGTATCTTTTGATTGGAAAGCTAAAGGAGTGGTCCGAATTTTCAAAGGATTGCAAGGGAGTCACATAGTTGCAAGTTTTGCAAGGATTGCCCCCGCATCTTGTGAACCCTTGTAATTGAGCCAGTTTTGTTTTTTGGTAACACCTGATCTACTAGAAGTGAATAGAGACGGAGACAGAGAGCAGGACAATGTGGCAGCCCTCCTAGGTACAATTGTAAAACCAAATTTTTGTGCATTATATAGAATCTCATCATCATATAAAATAGGCAAGCATCCCTTAATCACAGAACATTTTTTATTAAATTGCTTACTGTAAGTTATGGATAAAATCGGAATATTGTCCTGTTCCCTGTCTCCATGTGTCATCACACTCTTTCCTAGAGATTTGGATTTTCTCTTATCCTTTCCAGACCTAAAAAGCATGTCAAATCTATTTTTTTGCATCGCAATATTTCTACCCCTCAGAAGCATCCAATCAGGGTAGTTTCTCGCTTTTAACCTTTTGTCCACTATACTGAATTCCTCTTCCAGGAGCATTGGTAAGCTGCAATTGCTCGCAGTCCGTATGTATTCTCCCACGGGGATCGCTCTGATTGTATGTAGGGGATGATGCAGTGGCGGATCCGGGAGGGGCAACGGGGCAATTGCCCCCCCCCCCGAGCTGGCAGCGGGCGGCGGGGGCGGCAGCGGCGGCGGCAGCGGGGCACAGGGAGATGAGCGCTCATCTCCAGTCATCTGTATCGCCGTCCTCAGGACAGCGATACAGATGCTTGCCTGTGCTGCGGCAGGGAAGGGAGAGGCGTGTCCCTTTCCCTTCCTCTGATAGGCTGCCGGCCTAGTGCCTGCAGCCTATCAGAGGCCGGCGCAGGCGGCGCAATTACGTCATCGCGCCGCCTGAGCCATACAGCGTGGGACACAGGCCAGAAGAGGCCTGAATCGCATCGCTGACATGGAGGTAAGTATGTGTGTTTTTTTTTTTTTTTCATTATATACAATACTTTTACTGGCACCTGGGGGCGGTTATTACTGGCAAAGGGGGGCTATTACTGGCAAAGGGGGGGCTATTATTGGCAAAGGGGGGCTCTTATTACTAGCAAAGGGGGGGGCTCTTATTACTGGCAAAGGGGGGGCTCTTTTTTCTGGCAAAGGGGGGGGCTCTTATTTCTGGCAAAGGGGGGGCTCTTATTACTGGCAAAGGGGGGCTCTTATTTCTGGGGGCTGTTATTACTGGCAAAGGGGGGCTGTTATTACTGGCAAAGGGGGGCTCTTATTACTGGCACAGAGGGGCTCTTATTGGGGGCTGTTATTACTGGGGGCTGTTATTACTGGCACAGGGGAGCTGTTATTACTGGGGGCTGCTATTACTGGCACAGGGGGGCTGCTATTACTGGCACAGGGGGGGCTATTATTACTGGCACATGATTGGGGGCACTATAGGGGCATCTACTGAGGCCATAAAAAAGGGGTATTTTATATGGGCTATCTGTACAGTACAATTTTATACTGAGACACATTATGGTGGGTACTATGGGGAAGGGGGGAGAGGAGTACTATGGGGTCATCTACGGGGGCACTAAGAAGGGGTATTTTATACTTGCAAATTATGGGGGACACTGAGGGCATCTACTGGAGCATTTTATACTGGTACATTATGGGGGGCAATAGGAGGAAGGAGGGTGTGGAGCACTATGGGGTCATTTACTAGGGGCACTATATAGGGGTATTTTAAACTGGCACATTATGGGGGCACTATGGGGACATTAGCTCAACTGGGGGCATTACAAGGGGGTATTTTTTGCACTGTCACATTATACGGAGAATTATTTCTACTGGGGGGGGGGGGGCATTATGGTGGGCTTTATTTCTCCCCTATGGTATGAGCCCCCTAGTAGCAGCACCATACTCTCCCTGCTCTGCTATCCCTCTGCCCCTTCTCCAAATACTTATTATGAAATCTTTCTCATTAGGATAAAACACATCAGCTCCGCCGAGCCCCCGGCCAAAGTGCGGAAGTGGCGTCCGAGATCCCCAAGGGCCAAGCCAAGTAACTGTGAGTGTTCATGTGAAATATGATTGTTATACACATATAGCCTACACTGTGTAGTCTGTTCTATAAGCACTATTGTTTTGTGGCGGCGGACAGAAAATAATCTGAAAGTGCCCCTCCCAAGACCAGGCTCTGGATCCGCCACTGGGATGATGGCTTCTGGCATTCAGGATCGAATTTCCTGCCACCTTTTTCCTATATGTTCGGGTGTGCACAACCTCATCTGGACAACCGTGGAGCGTCAGGTCCAGAAAGTTAATACTGGATTAATTTACTATGCATGTAAAGCGCAAATTATAATCCATTTAACCCACTCTCAGATCCAGGCCCTCATGGAACTGCAAAAGTGCGACAAGATTGTAATTAAAATGGCCGATAAGGGCGGGGCGGTGGTCATCCTGGATAGTGAGGTATATAATAGTCAAATGCAGGGCATGTTATCGGACGCATCCACGTGCAAGAAACTAGCTAGAGACCCACTCAGAGAGTACAGTAATAAATATATGACATTAATACATAAGGGTCGGGACACGGGTCTATTTAATGAGACCGAGTTCAGGTATTTGTGCGTGGATGCGCCTGTGACTCCAATTATGCATGCCTTGCCTAAGATCCACAAGGATGTCCACCCCCCCCCCCCAACGCTCAATAGTATCGGGTATGGGATCCCTGACCGAGCGCCTGGGTAATTGGCTCGACAATATCTTGCAGCCGTTGGTCAGGTACACACCAGGCTTTCTAAAAGACACGGCGGACGTGTTAAGAGCCATGTTCAGTCTCAAATGGGAAGCAAATTATAAATGGATTGCGGCATATGTAACAGCACTGTATCCCTCTATTCCCCACGGGGTCGCTCTGTTAGCTACATACAGGATTCAATTCCAGCTATATAGATTATATATGCGAGGTTGCGACTTTTTTGCTGACCCATAATTACTTCATGTTCGATGGTGTGCACTATCTACAGACACATGGAGTGTCAATGGGGGCTAAATTCTCGCCCTCATTGGATAATATAACTATGGCATATTGGGAAGAAAAATTTATTTACAGTCTGAATAACCCGTTTAGGTCTGGATTGGTCTGGTACGGCAGATACATCGATGACCTGCTCATGATTTGGGCGGGCGATGTGTCTGCCGTCCCGGACCTCCAGGCATATTTAAATGCAAATGATTATAATTTGCGCTTTACATGCATAGTAAATGAATCCAGTATTAACTTTCTTGACCTGACGCTCCACGGTTGTCCAGATGAGGTTGTGCACACCCGAACATATAGGAAAAAGGTGGCAGGGAATTCGATCCTGAATGCCAGAAGCCATCATCCCCTACATACTATCAGAGCGATCCCCATGAGAGAATACATACAGACTGCGAGAAATTGCAGCTTACCAATGCTCCTGGAAGAGGAATTCAGTATAGTGGACAAATGGTTAAAAGCAAGAAACTACCCTGATTGGATGCTTCTGAGGGGTAGAAATATTGCGATGCAAAAAAATAGATTTGACATACTTTTTGGGTCCGGAAAGGATAAGAGAAAATCCAAATCTCTAGGAAAGAGTATGATGACACATGGAGACAGGGAACAGGACAATATTCCGATTTTATCCATAACTTACAGTAAGCAATTTAATAAAATATGTTCTGTGATTAAGGGATGCTTGCCTATTTTATATGATGATGAGATTCTATATAATGCACTAAAATTTGGTTGTAGAATTGTACCTAGGAGGGCTGCCACATTGTCCTGCTCTCTGTCTCCGTCTCTATTCACCTCTAGTAGATCAGGTGTTAACAAAAAACAAAACTGGCTCAGTTACAAGGGGTTCACAAGATGCGGGGGCAATCCTTGCAAAACTTGCAACTATGTGACTCCCTTGCAATCCTTTGAAAACTCGGACCACTCCTTTAGCTTTCCAATCAAAAGTTACATTTATTGTAACACTACAGGAGTGGTTTACATTATCCGTTGTACTGAATGTGACCTGATGTACATTGGGAGTATACTATTTGGAAATTTAAGAATCGGCTCTTGGAGCATCTAAATTATATTAGCAATCCCAATGCAATAAATATTTCCAATGTAGAAAGACATTTCGTACAAATGCATGCCCGTAGAGTAAAAAGCTTCAATGCCTTTGCAATAGAGAGGGTGTTCGCACCCACAATAGGGGGTGACCACCGGAAAAGACTCCTCCTATGGGAGGCATTTTGGATATTTCGATTAAACAGTAGAGTCCCGGCTGGCTTAAATCTAAAAAGGGAGTTAATGTATATCTACCAGTAAAAATTGCAACAAGGGAGGCATTGTATTATTCATGTCATTCTCTCGAAAGCATTAGATGGAACCCTTTATGTTAGGAATTCAATGGCAAGATCGAGGTCATATTAGTAGTGATATTATATGCTTTTATATGTAGTATACCATTCACATTGTGCGGTTTCTCTCCCTCCTATATTTAGTTCAAAATGATGGGGCTATAGCCCCTTAGGGGTTAGTTGGATTAAGAGCTCTGGCACAATGTGAAGGACATCTACCCTGTGAAACTTAATGAAACAACCAATGAAGAATGTCCTCTTCTCCCCTGGAGTTTGGAGGGGTGGGCCTAGAATACATTTAAATTCCTGTGTTTAATTATGTAATGTTGTTACGACTAAGGGTCAAGTACCCGAAATGCGTCAACTTGTCTTGTGTTCCAAGTAGCTGTGTCTGCTGTAAATGAAGTATTAATAAAGAAGAAGTTTTTAAGAGGATCTCCATTTGAATCTGAAACCATCCCTTTTTTTCAAGTTTCATGCAGACTGCAATGGGGACACTCCCCTAAGGTTTCAGGAGTCGGGAGCATACATTGACCAGGAAGGTGAGCCGGATAAAGTGTGTTTCTGGTATATGATTTCAGGAAACTTGGCTACAACATCTGTGATCTCCATATTGGGTCCACAACACATTTGAATATTAATAGAGTTGAACATTTTACGATTGCGGTACATCATCTCAACATCACTCGGTGGTATAAGAGCAACATGAGTACAGTCTATTAATGAATACAGAGGATGGTCCCTTAGGGGCGGTGCGAGGGCACCCCCCAAGAACTACTCGTAAATTGAAACTAAGTGAAAAAAGGGGTAGTAACGTCTTAAAAACTAACTTTTATTAGGGTTATTAAAAGTCCCAGTGGTGGGAGGAGAACCCCTACAAAACAAACAAAACACAAAACAACAGGGGACCTGAGGTGACAGGTCGCCTGATGGTCAGATACCCGTTCACGTCTCCCAGTAAAACCGGAGGTGGACTATGTGACCAATAGACATTAACAGAACAAGAGACCGTAGCAGGTATGCCGTGGTCTACAGACATGCCATGCGGCACATATAAGGGTTGGTAAGACCAACCCTTATATGTGCCGCATGGCATGTCTGTAGACCACGACATACCTGCTACGGTCTCTTGTTCTGTTAATGTCTATTGGTCACATAGTCCACCTCCGGTTTTACTCTGAGACGTGAACGGGTATCTGAACATCAGGCGACCTGTCACCTCAGGTCCCCTGGGACTTTTAATAACCCTAATAAAAGTTAGGTTTTAAGACGTTACTACCCCTTTTTCACTTACAGTCTATTAAAGATTATGTTTGGAAAAACAGCCTTGACAAAGAAATCTTTGATTTTTAATATTTCTCCAGGTGACCTTGGAAAGTGAATATATGTTTTAGACACTGAAATAATAGCCTTTATAACTTGTTTGAGCATTCTGGAAAATGTTGGCTGACTAAATCCAAAACAACCACCTATACAGTGTTGAAAGTTGCTGGTGGCCAAAAAATGCAACACAGCTAATAGTTTCATTTTCCCACTGATAGCTTGGGATATATTTGATGTGTTGTTTATGATATGTTTAATTTTGTCATAAACTTTGAGAAATGCTTCTTCATTTAATCTGAAGGTTTGCTGAAAATTTTTAACCGGTGTTGAATGTAAAGTAAATCTTGTTCGAAAATGTATTTTCTTTCTTAAGCGTGAAATAATTATATTTCCACAGTGTAGACTGAGATACGTTTGTAACAGCAGGACATCCATTATAATATACCCTGTGTTTAGATAAAAACAAAAGTTTGAACTTTTAATAAATATGACATCACAACAAAACAATTTTAAATAAGTTTTTCACAAAGTAAAAAATACATTACACAGTGTAATACAGTAAAGGAACACTGTCCCGCCCAGTTTTATTAATGGCCACAGTATAGATAAATTAGCCAAGTGGTAACACGGAAGATGATTTGTGTTGGTGCACAAGTGACAAAATACATTGCAGTCTGTGCTGGCTTTGGTGAAAAACAATACTGAACTGGACGGCACAGGCACATGATTTCCAACACAGACAGGGCCAGCTTGAGGAGTTGAGCTCTGCCTGGACTCAATCCAATTTAGTGTGTCCGGTCAATATGCTGGAGACTTGAGGATGTAGGTGTCGGGCCAAAGCACCCCCTGCTCCAATAGGCCAAGTAACATATTATGCAAGTACGATTGATGTAATAACGCAGGCCTTGATTAAAGTAGAAATTTTCAAGTTTGATGTACCTGCCATTAGCACATTGCTAATGTCAGCGACATTAACACTGTAAGTAATAGGGAAAATAAACCCTTTGACACGTGTCATGGACCCTGGGAGGGACCCTCAAGGAGCTGACATTGGTGTTCCCCATCAATGAAACACATGGACCCCTTCCATTTACAGGAGCAGAGAGGAAATGCAGGACAGACAAGAACACACACACATCCATAACAGAACAAGGCAAAACAACAGTCTGGAACAAAGCAAGGAATACAGACATGGACAAGGCATGACATACAAACATGGACATAATGCAACAGTGCTGAACATGGCGGCACATAGAGACATAGATGGCTGGACCCATTGGTGAGCAACAAAGGAAAAACCTTGCAAGACCATATAAAACTTAAACAAAACAGAGCAGAAGGGAGAAACACACATGGCAAGGACAGACTGACCCACAGCAAAGCACACACTGAAGGAGATGGCTAATGTGCGCACCTTAGAGGACACAACCATTTAAGTGACAAGTGGAAGATAACCACGTCAGAATCAAACAGGGAGGTAGGCAAACAGTTCAAAGGTAATAGGAAACCACAGCTACAGTACAGCACATAGCCACTAGTAACCCTGCAACCATCTAGAAATACACACAGGGAGATGTAACTTGCAAAATGAGAGAGAAGTACACGGATTGTGCACCACTATGGAAAACCACCAGCACGCAGCTACGAGCCACATTCAACATAGCAACATAGACACAGTTAGAAGAAACGAGTCACGAGAGCTAAATTTAAAAAAATAAAACCATAATCAAAGTATAATTAAAGCTATGATTAGACTTTTATGAGGTTTCCAGACCGCTCATCCCTATCAGCTGCTAGCAAGCATGCATATAAATTCACTTTAATGTTGCCTGGGTTTTGTCAAAAATGCTGCATCCATAATATGCAGTGATGTTTAAGTACTTTTGAAGTAATGCATGATAAATCCACACTCTTCTGCACAGCCCCTTGGAAGTTAAATGGGTACAGAATCAGTGCAAGTGGATTGCGTCAACATCACGCATTGCACTTGCGTTGAAAACTCACCCGTGTAAAAGGGGGCTAAATGTCTATATCACATGTAGTCATCCATCCATATTATGTTAAGTTACGGAAGCCACACCAAACATCTGTGCGGAAACAGGCAAGGACCTGTTCACACACAACCACATAAAGTATACACAGATAAATAAAAAAATCCGTACCAATGGAAAGGTTAAATACAGATGGAAAACAGACTTTAAATTAGAAGAAAATGCCAGTGTTCCAACGCACGCTAAAGTCCAGTCAAATACATAGACCCCCCACAGTAAGCCACAAGCAAAGCAATAAATCCATCTAACTAGCAAGCTAGTATTGGCAGAAGGGGTTCATACTCCTCACTGATTACATGGATCAGCACCTGTGTGATGAATGACTCAGCGCTCCAACAATCAAACAGGTGTCTATCAGCTAAGCAATCACCCCTCAGCAAATGTCCTCTGGTACACATCCACTTTTTGGCTCTAAATACCAGAAACAGTTGCTAATGATGCTGTTGACTCACCAGGGTTTTTTATTTTAATTTATTTAGGGTATTATGGTCATTTTATTTTTAATAAATCAAACATCATTGTGTTTAAGTTTTTATATATATTATATATATATATATATATATATATATATATATATATATAATCTACATACATTTGTCATTAAACAGAATTAATTGACCAGTTGACAACAATTTTTCACCACAATAACTACACCGAACTGACTCCATTGATGGTGTGAAGTGTTTGAAATGGTATTACAATGTAGTTGAAAAAGTTTCACGTCTTTACAAATAGTGTGTGATTATTATTATTTTTAAGCGCCATGCAACTTTTTTTTTCAAATTTCACCCCTATACCAATCAGAATCCTTATTATTGCTTCGTTGTAGTGGGAGTTACTTGAATAACGCAGAGCCCAGTGGCAAAGCTGAAGGGAGGTTGGTGCTGGTAAGCTTACTTTCATGTGAGATATAGTTATGTAGTTAAACCCAGTTCTAAGTACCAGATTAAACAAAAGCTGCTAATTCAACTACTGATTAAAGGTGCAGGTAGTAGTGTGATTAACATGTGGAGATGGCTGAGGGCCATTTTCAATATTAATCTAATATTTGATTCAATGGTGTATAACATCTATATCCTGTGAAATGTTATGGGAAAAAAAAACACAGGTAAGAGTGTTTTTTTACATCAGATTTTAATACTTATTGCACTATTAATTTAGACAAGCTTTTTTTTGTTTAGTAATCATTTTTAAATATTCCATGATACAAATCTGCTTACGGTGACAGTATTCAGAAATGAAGAAAAGATTTAAAGAATTACTCGCCTATAGCAACCAATCAAAATCAACCTTTTTGGTTTCTTGCCTCCTTTGCCTATTGACTAATAAGCCAGTAATAGTCTAGACCAGGGATGGGCAAACTCGGCCCTCGAACTGTTTCAAAACTACAACTCCCAGACTGCCTACAGCTATTAGCTTACAGCAGGGCAGGGTGGGAGTTGTAGTTTCACAACAGCTGGCGGGCCGAGTTTGGCCATGTCTGGTCTAGACCCTTACAGAAAAATATACCAATTTTAGTAGAGCCCTTCTATATTAGTGTACAGTGCCAAATCACTGTCATATGACACCTCTATATGATATGTGTTATATATATATATACTAGGACTGGCAACAACGTTTTTAATATAACAATGACAGTAGAGGAGGTCACACTGCGCATGCTTAGCCGCCATCCATTCATTTATATTATGTTTTAGAAAATAGGCTATTGATGAGTAGCTGAATAGCCAGCCAGATTGTTACTTATGGTGGGTGAAGTGTGTTCCAGCAAAAATTTTAATAATGGAGAATATCTGGCCTTCGCAAAGCAAAATGTGCACAATGCAGCTTTCGATACATTTGTAGAATAGTTTGCTATATGTCCTGTAGTTAGTATGCTTTTCTTGCTGTTTGCAGACCTCTGGACTTTCCACATGATATTTGTGTCGCCCTGCTTGCACTTCCATTAGCCTTGGTGGAATAATTAGTGTTGAGCGCGAATATTCTAATATCAAATTTTTTTCCGCGAATATCGGCAATATTTCGAATATAGTGAAATAAATTCGATATTTCGAATATTCTTTTTTTTTTTTTTTTTTATTGTTATATTTTTTTCTTTCCCACTTCCCTAAAGTTGTTCTTACCTGTCCTTTGGATTCCTGGCTTCCTGGCTGCTCCAGTCAGTGCCCGTTGCCGCTTCTGCCGACTTCCGTGCTCATGGAGCGTCCCCATCACCATGGGAATGTCTCCATATACTAGAATGTACTGTCGGATTTGAGAATTATGTTGAAATCGCAATTCGATTATTTCAAGTTATAATAATCGAATTTCGATTTTAACTTAAAGGCTACTCTCCTATTGAAATAGCAATGCGATTAATTCAAGTTATGATAATCGAATTTCGATTTTAACTTAGCACTGCTATATTCCATATTCATTAATTCTAGCCAAATATGGAATATAGCAGTGCTAAGTTAAAATCGAAATTTGATTATTATAACTTGAATTAATCGAATTGTGATTTCAACTTGGACCTGGTTTACTATGGTTGGCTTGGTAGAATTAGCGAATATGACGAATGTATTCGTCATATTCCACAAAACGAATATAACAAATGTATTCGTCATATTCCACAAAACGAAGATAACAAAGTATTCTGCATCTTCGTTTTAGCTATCTATTCATCAAATTCGCTAATTCTAGCAATCATATAGGAAAGTTTACTATAGAGACAGCTAAGTTTAATTCGCTATGCGATTATATTACTTTACTTTTTTTATAAATAGAATAATTATAATAATTATCAGGTATTATAATTATTCAATTTAAAAAAATAATAATTTAAAAGCAGTCATATAATCGCATAGCGAATTAAACTTAGCTGTCTCTATAGTAAACTTTCCTATATGATTGCTAGAATTAGCGAAGTTGACGAATAGGTAGCTAAAACAAAGATGCAGAATACTTCATTATCTTAGTTTTGTGGAATATAACGAATATATTCGTCATATTCGCTAATTCTACCAAGCCAACCATAGTAAACCAGGTCCAAGTTGAAATCGCAATTCGATTAATTCAAGTTATAATAATTGAATTTAGATTTTAACTTAGCACTGCTATATTCCATATTAGGCTAGAATTAACAAATATGGAATATAGCAGTGCTAAGTTAAAATCAAAATTCGATTATTATAACTTGAATTTATCGCATTGCTATTTCAATAGGAGAGTAGCCTTTAAGTTACAATCGCAATACACGATTATTTAAATCGCATATTAATCGCGATAACAAGAATAATGACGAATATTCGATTTTGACGAATATAAAACGAATATTCTATTGAATATTCGCGAATTTCGCCGAAATCGAATATGGCACCTGCCGCTCATCACTACAAATAATACCTTGTTGTTTTTTTGTTTGTTTTTTTAGAGAGTAAAGTAAGAAATATTAAACTACAAAATGAGACCTTGTAAATCTTGAAAATCAAAATGTCTACCAGCAGTAAGTATTATCAGTTTTAGAAACAGTAATAGTTAAATACCAATTTTTTTGTAATTTTTTTTTAATTCTATTTGTACAGGAAAATATAAAAATAAAAGAGTACCATCTTTTGCAAGAAAGGAACTATTTACAATAGTTAAATATATGGATGAAATGGGTTACGAGGATGTGTGTCGTGGTGAAGTTCATGAGAAAATTTTTTGAATCCTACTTGAATTTTCAAGCCTACTGTATAAAGAATATGGCACAAAACATGCAAGACCTCAAATTCTGAAACGCTATTCGGATATGAAAGTTAGATAGAGACCTATGTTGGCATCCATAAGAAAGTCCATAGCTCTTGGTAAATGCTTTTAAAATGTAATTTTGCCTTTAATGTATGATTTTAACTTATTCATTTACATTATTTCATCTCATTGGTACACAATATTTTTATTTATTTTTTTAATTTTTGCTTTAAAAATATATATATCTGCCATTTTATTTAGAAATTATTATACAACTTGCATCTGTATTTAAATTATTCCATAGTTATTTTTTATGTTAGTTTAAAAAAATTATAAATCAAAAAATCTCAAAAAAGGGTGGTTTCACACTAGCATTATGGATTCCGTTAAGGCTTACTGTTATAACATGATTGTAAAGCTAAATTATGGAATGAATAAAATGGAAAGACGGATCCATTCTGCTGCCCATACACTTGTATTATGAAGAAAGCCTATTTGAAGTCTATGGGAATAAAAACAGATCTGTCTGGGTCCCGTTATGCAAGACAGAAAACAAAGGCAAATGTATAGGAGTTTGATTTTCTTCTGGCATAATGGGACCCAGACGATCTGTAATGCGTTTCCATAGACTTCTATTAGGATGGAAAGCCAACGGAACGGCTTTGTAAAAGCTCCCATTTAGCATTTTGTCTGGCCATTCCGTTATTTTCCCTTATAACCATGTTATAATGGAAAGCCATAACCAAAACCCTAAAGCTAGTGTTAACCCACCATTATTAACCCAAAAAATCTAAGCTCATTTCAAATTATATGATTGAGTTGGAGTCACCAATATTGCACTGCAATACGTAATAATTTATACTGTAGGGTTTAAATTTTTTGACATTGGGAATGTAACATTTGAAATTCACCATGTTTTAGTTTACATTTTTTGAAAGGTAGATTGGATGAATATCTCTGGAAGGATAATGTTAAGTTATTAAAGGTATATTAGTTTTTCTCTACTGATCTGCTTTTCGTTTAATAAAGTGTTTTTTTATTGCCATCGATCACACATTAGTTTTCAGTTACTGATTTCCAACAGTGCTTATTTGTCGAAAGCAGGTGCGGGTAGAAACACACAACAGATGCATATGTTTGATGGGTAGCTGATCTGTCTTTATGCAGAGCGCATAGTTGTTGCTCCAAAAAACACTTATGTAAAAAATTATGCAAAACACTGACGTGTAAAATAACAATTTCATGTCTTAATAAGTTCCAGGTGTTTCATGAGAATGATTGTCTTATCCTAAACATAACCACATTCCAAAGTCAATTACTTAGTATATTCAATTTTAATGGGCCATCAGATTCCAAATACTTTGGCCACTTGTAAATGAATGTCCCGCCCTCATAAAGTCATCATTGCAGCTTCCACATTGACCTACAAGCGCTGCCAGGGGCTCACATAGCATTTTAAAGATTTATGATGTTAATTACCCTTCAAAATTATTTGATCTCTAAGAAAACACAGGCAGCATTATGAAATTTGTATTTAATACATTACTGAACTGTAATGGGTACACAGCATCCGAAATCATTATAACGCTATGTGACCCACAATAACACTGGAAGGTCAGGGCGGGTGCTGCCATGATGACTTAATGCAGGAGGAAATCTAGTCTGCAAGGTACCTTATTGCATGGCCGTATCCCAATTTAAGTCAGTACTTCCAAACCAAAACAAATGTTTTAGCTTATGCCATCAGGAACACTGCATCATCTATATATTTTATCCTTTTTGTTTTATTTAAAAAAAAATGTTGAAAAATGACAAAACTAGGTGTCAAGGTGGGTAAAACTAATAGCCAGTGCCAATAACATTAGGTAGTGCCGTGGTTAGCATCAGGCATGGCCAGGCAGCTGCCAGGGCCCACTGCTTCTGGGGGGCCCACTGAGCTGCTATGAGCACTTCCATCAATACAGATGGAATAACTCATTGCTGTCATGTCACTCACAGTACATCTTGGTGGGGCCCTCTCTGAGTCACTCAAGGCTGCTGCAGCTTCAGACAGACCCCTCTACAGCTGACTGAGGAGAGAGACCAGCAGGGTTGGAGCAGAAAACTGTGAGTCTGGGTCATGCCCACGACCGTATGCCCTCTGAGAGATATGGTCCCTGAGCGGCCCATATGTCCCGGAGCGGCATACATCGTGCGCATGGTAGCACACAGCATCATAGATATGCTGTGCACATTGGGCCACCCACGAGACTATTGTTCTGCACTCATAAGATCATATGTGTGCTGGACAATAGTCCCGTGGGCAGCCAGATGCCCACTGCATTATAGCTATCTATGATGTTGTGTGCTACCGTGCGCACGATGTATGCCTCTCCGGACATATGGGCCATTCACAGACCGTTTGTCTTGGAGGACATTTGGTCGTGGGCATGTGCCCTAAGGCTGAAAGCAGACGACCAAGGATCACAGATACCAGCCTGGATTCCTGTTTGGTGCAGTGCCATAGATTTTCACCTAAATAAAAATTAACTAAACACTCTCCGCAATGGGAGGATTGTGTTGTAGCCGTATATGTGTACTACCATAATCCCTATATGTTACTGCCAAAGCCATGGGTCACTCTTTGATAGTATACAATTGTGCTCATGGGCAATTGGGGCATAGCGAAGCTAGGATATGCCCCATTTGTGCTATAGGTGTAGAATCTAGTGCAGAGACCCGCTAGGATATCCAGGACAGGACACTGCAGGGGGGTTGATGGAGTACTGTGGCCCCAACTACACAAAGCTGGATATGCAAAGAAGATAATAGGATAGCTCAGTCTGCTCACATGCATTATTAGTGAGACAACGGAAATAGCCATAAAAGCATACGGATATATTCTCCTGCCCCTTAAAATACATAAATTGGCTTCCTATTTCACTTTCAGGTCTCCTTGAGGGTTATATTAGTGGGTGCAAGTGGTGGGAGCAAAACCTTTAAGACAATAGGGGCATAACCGAGTTAGGCTATGCCCCCATTGTCTAAGATGAGACAAACACTTTAATATACATGGTAAATTTGCAGAACATATACTTACAATGCAAATATAATGATTCCTATGATGCAATGCCTTTTCAATTTAAATGTTAAACTGCATCTACTACAGCCACCCCATCTGCCACGCCCCACAGTGGGGACACTATTACCCTGCTCCATGTGGCACATATGCTGCTTCTACCAGTACACAGAAGAAAATACTGGTTTTAGGGTGGAGCAGCCAATGGCAGGTGATGAAGCTTGCATAGTGTCAAGCATGATACTGGGGAGGCTCATCCATGATTTACAGTAGTTGTCATATAAGCATTTTTATTTTTTAAATTATATATATATATATATATATATATATATATATATATGTATATATATACAGGTCCTTCTAAAAAAATTAGCATATTGTGATAAAGTTCATTATTTTCTGTAATGTACTGATAAACATTAGACTTTCATATATTTTAGATTCATTACACACCAACTGAAGTAGTTCAAGCCTTTTATTGTTTTAATATTGATGATTTGGGCATACAGCTCATGAAAACCCAAAATTCCTATCTAAAAAAATTAGCATATCATGAAAAGGTTTTCTAAACGAGCTATTAACCTAATCATCTGAATCAACTAATTAACGCTAAACACCTGCAAAAGATTCCTGAGGCTTTTAAAAACTCCCAGCCTGGTTCATTACTCAAAACCGCAATCATGGGTAAGACTGCTGACCTGACTGCTGTCCAGAAGGCCATCATTGACACCCTCAAGCAAGAGGGTAAGACACAGAAAGAAATTTCGGAACGAATAGGTTGTTCCCAGAGTGCTGTATCAAGGCACCTCAGTGGGAAGTCTGTAGGAAGGAAAAAGTGTGGCAGAAAACGCTGCACAATGAGAAGAGGTGACCGGACCCTGAGGAAGATTGTGGCGAAGGACCAATTCCAGACCTTGGGGGACCTGCGGAAGCAGTGGACTGAGTCTGGAGTAGAAACATCCAGAGCCACCGTGTACAGGCATGTGTAGGAAATGGGCTACAGGTGCCGCATTCCCCAGGTCAAGCCACTTTTGAACCAGAAACAGCGGCAGAAGCGCCTGACCTGGGCTACAGAGAAGCAGCACTGGACTGTTGCTCAGTGGTCCAAAGTACTTTTTTCAGATGAAAGCAAATTTTGCATGTTATTCGGAAATCAAGGTGTCAGAGTCTGGAGGAAGACTGGGGAGAGGGAAATGCCAAAATGCCTGAAGTCCAGTGTCAAGTACCCACAGTCAGTGATGGTCTGGGGTGCCATGTCAGCTGCTGGTGTTGGTCCACTGTGTTTTATCAAGGGCAGGGTCAATGCAGCTAGCTATCAGGAGATTTTGGAGCACTTCATGCTTCCATCTGCTGAAAAGCTTTATGGAGATGAAGATTTCATTTTTCAGCACGACCTGGCACCTGCTCACAGTGCCAAAACCACTGGTAAATGGTTTATTGACCATGGTATTACTGTGCTCAATTGGCTTGCCAACTCTCCTGACCTGAACCCCATAGAGAATCTGTGGGATATTGGGAAGAGAAAGTTGAGAGACGCAAGACCCAACACTCTGGATGAGCTTAAGGCCGCTCTCAAAGCATCCTGGGCCTCCATGACACCTCAGCAGTGCCACAGGCTGATTGCCTCCATGCCACGCCGCATTGAAGCAGTCATTTCTGCAAAAGGATTCCCGACCAAGTATTGAGTGCATAACTGAACATAATTATTTGAAGGTTGACTTTTTTTGTATTAAAAACACTTTTCTTTTATTGGTCGGATGAAATATGCTAATTTTTTTAGATAGGAATTTGAGGTTTTCATGAGCTGTATGCCAAAATCATCAATATTAAAACAATAAAAGGCTAGAACTACTTCAGTTGTGTGTAATGAATCTAAAATATATGAAAGTCTAATGTTTATCAGTACATTACAGAAAATAATGAACTTTATCACAATATGCTAATTTTTTTAGAAGGACCTGTATATATATATATATATATATATATATATATATACACATCTCCTGTTTTTGCCAGGTTAGTAATTGTGTTTCCATCCTATTCACTTTTTGTAATGAGTCACACTAAAACACTGATTTTAAATGATTTGCATTTTTGCAATAAAAAGCAAACCAAATAAATTTAAAAAAATGTAACATTGTTATTGCAATTAAATGTAAAACTTGAATTGTGCAATAAAACATACAAAATCCTTATTTTTCCCCCCAAAATATTAACACACCAAAAATGCAAACCAAAAAAATATAAAATTAAATTTCCTTTTATATATAGAAATACTTTTTAAATATCATATTTTAAGATTTTAAAAGCTAAACTTTGTAAGATAACAAGAATAAAAAAAAGTAGTCTTCAGTTCTGTTTTATAGCAATGTTATTTGCACTGGACAATTATTCACAACATAAGCATGGTCTGCACTGGAGTGATTTTGCAAATTTTTTTGCGACCTTTTTGCGATTTTATTTTTAAAATAGTTGCAATAGTAAATCTCTCTAGCCATTCATTTACATAAGACAAAATGCCCATTTTCTCAAAACTGGAGTGCTTAGTGCTCAGCTTCAAAAAGACGCTTTAATCGATTGCGCATTTTGTTGCGACTTTTTCACTTCATAAAAGGGACTCCCTCTTAGCATTTTGTCCAAAACATAGTCCCCAGCTACCAAGCTGGCATGTACCAGGCTCCCCTGGCTCCCTGCGTCCAACAACGCTTGGACTGGACTGCTATTCACCACAATGTCACACATTTTTGTAGCAGTCTCTAGTCCCTAGGGAAAAGGAGAGGGGGGGGGGGGGCAGATGCTTCTTTGAAGTTAGTACCTGGCAGCCAGAGGTGTTATATACAACAGGATGATGAGGAGAACTGTCCATATACTCATCTTGTAGCTGGCAGAGGCCTAGCCTGCCCAATTTCACCCTGCTGGGATGGAATGAAAACTTCAAAGCAGTCAGCGATTTAGTGAAAGACCCTCCTAGCCAGCAGAGATCACACCTTATACAACAGACACACAGCACATATAATTCTATAATATCATAGTTGTTCTGTCCCCAGATTCAGTTCCAGTTGTTTCTGTCTCTTTATCAGTTGACATGGCATTTTAACTGTTGTAATTCATTTGCATTACATTGTGTCGTAACAGCACCATCTATTGATGAGTTTAGGTATTTCACCCAGCCTGTTTTTCTCTATGCATTATGGGAGTCCCAGTGCATTGTGGGTAGTTCCTGGTTCTTGCTAGTCTTGTGCTGGTACAGCAAGCAGCCATCATCTTATGTCTCAGCAACCATGCTCTCTCACTGGTTTTCCTGTCTCATCATCTGTTATTCAGCCTGTTTTTGAGCATAGTCGGTAAGAGCACTATCTATGTGTCATTTACTGCATTGTATTATGTTTCTTGTATTGATAGCTCATTACTATCATTGTATTATATCATATACTGAATGTATAGCAGGTTAATCTGTATTTTATGCCATATACCATGGTATTTATGTTCTAAAATACTACTGTTTATTCTGTAGTTTCACCTTTTCTGTCAGTCTACGAGCAATAAAGAGAACCTTAAAGCGGAACAGTCTCTTTTCTCTCAGAGGACAAAAAGGTTTAGCTACATGTCAGATTACACACCGTGCTAACGTGTATGAGGACAGTATAGTGAAACGACTGCTGAGAACAAGCTCAGTGAATAACTGCCAAAGACAGCAGTGAAACGACTGCTGAGAACAAGCTCAGTGAATAATTGCCAAAGACAGCAGTGAGATGACTGCTGAGAACAAGCTCTGAAGATCAGACTGACGGAGCCGCCATTATCCACGTGGAGCCTGCATACGGATATCGCAACAGTCTTCTAACAGTCGCACCGAATATCTGACTATACGGAGCCCGCCATTATCCACGCAGAGCCTACTTACGGATATCGCAGCAGTCTCCTAACAGTCGCAACATGTCTATTAGTCGAGCATCTTCCATTAAGACAAGGTCTCAGATAAGTGGCTCAAATAGGACATCGATCAGAGAAGCTGCCGCCATTGCCCGCGCCAAAGCAGAAGCAGCAAAGGCAAAAGCCAGCTTCATAGAACAAGAGGTGCAGATAAAGCTAGAGAAAGCGCAACTTGAAGCTTCTCTGAATAGGGAGAAAGCGCAACTTGAAGCCACTCTAGAAAAACTGTCCGCAGATAAAGAGACAGCAGCTGCCATAGCGGAAGCAGAGTATCTAGAAGCCACGGAACTTCAGGAAACCAAGAGTCATCGCAGCAATGTCCATCCAGAAGTTGAATACCAAGATCCAGAACAGCGTACCTTACAATATGTCTATCAACATTCCAAGTCGGACGACGACCCAGATCCACAGCTTAATACAAAGCGGTTTGTTGACAAGCCAAGCCTACCTGCTTATTTGGATCATCAGAAAGTCGACTATCGGTCTCCTTGCAGCAGACTAGAGAATACACATCAGAGTGAAACTGCCTACAACAACTTCTCTCCAGAACAGAGAATCAGAAATCCGCCCCTGCTAAGAGAGATGCCCTTTGCTTCAGAACGGTATTACACAGACAGGATTAAACCAGAGACTTCCAACAGGTATGGCCAAGCACCACACATTCACTCTGACAACACACCACCAGCCGGTTCCAGCGCCAATCAAGCCACAATGGACTTTGCCAGGTTCCTTGCTCGACGTGAGCTGGTCAACAAGGGACTTGTAAAGTTCAGCGACCGTGCTGAGAACTATAGAGCTTGGCGAGCTTCCTTCCAAAATGCCATCAGAGACTTAGGTCTGTCTTGTAGTGAAGAACTGGATCTCCTGGTAAAATGCCTGGGAAGTGAGTCCGCCGAACACGCTAGAAGGATTAGAGACATCAATGTAAATTATCCAGACATTGGTCTAAAAAGAGTCTGGGAGAGACTTAATGAGGTTTATGGTGCAGCAGAGGTCATAGAAAGCGCCTTATTTAAGAGAATTGAGGACTTTCCTAAAATAGTGAACAAAGGCTATTCAAAGCTTAGAGAGTTAAGTGACTTATTAATGGAACTGAGTGTAGCAAAGGCAGAAGGGGATCTGGTGGGATTGACATTTCTTGACACTGCTAGAGGTGTGAATCCCATAGTTCAGAAGCTTCCATACAACTTGCAAGAGAAGTGGGTCATGTATGGTTCTCAGTATAAACAGACTTACAATGTACTATTTCCTCCATTTAATGTGTTTGTAGATTTTGTCTCTGAACAAGCAAAAATCAGAAATGATCCTAGCTTTGATTTCATGATGTCATGTGCCACCACCTCACTCAGTAAACCTCGTAGGGCAACGGTGGAGGTCCACAAAACTAACGTTTCTTCCACAGGTGCAGTCCATAAAGAGTTCAGCTCCTATCAAGGAGGAGACAAACCCAAGGACCCGACCAGACAGTGTCCCTTACACAGGAAGCCTCATTCTCTACTTAAGTGCAGAACCTTCAGAGAAAAGTCAGTGGAAGACCGCAAGACCTTCCTCAAGGAGAACAACATCTGTTTTAAATGCTGCTCGTCAACTTCGCACTTCGCCAGGGACTGTGAGGTTAGTGCAAAGTGTGCCGAATGTGACAGCTCAAACCATAACACAGCTCTACACCCTGGGCCACCATCGTGGGCTTCATCCAAAACCCAAGAGCAAAGCGGGGAGCTGAAGGACACAAATACTGACACTTTGGCAGTTACTTCTAAATGTACAGAGGTTTGCAGAGACCTCAGAGGAGGCAGATCCTGCTCTAAAATCTCCCTAGTGAAGGTTTACCCAGCAGACGACCGAAGCAAAGCCATCAAAGTGTATGCAATTCTAGACGATCAAAGCAACAGGTCGTTAGCGAAGTCTGCCTTCTTTGATAGCTTCGACATCAAAGGACCCGGTGCCCCCTACTCTCTAAGAACTTGTGCTGGTACTGTGGAAACAGCCGGAAGAAGGGCAAGCGGCTACATAGTTGAGTCCAGCGATGGTCAAGTGCGTCTGCCTTTACCAACTATACTGGAATGTAACCAGATTCCTGACAACAGGTCCGAGATACCCACGCCAGAAGTAGCAGCGCATCAGCCTCACCTGAAGCGTATAGGACACCTGATCCCGAACCTTGATCCTGAGGCTCAGATAGTATTACTCCTCGGGAGGGATATCCTACAGGTCCACAAGGTTAGACAGCAGATTAATGGACCTCACAACGCTCCATACGCCCAGAGACTTGACCTAGGATGGGTCATTGTAGGAGAAGTCTGTTTGGGAGGTGTACACAAACCAACAACTGTCTACAGCATGCTTACCAGTACACTTGAGAATGGACGCCCATCTCTTCTCCAACCATGCGAAAATCACTTCTTCATCAAGGAACTGCCTCAAAGCACTTCATCACCAGGTACCTTTGCAGGTCCCACCTACGATGACTTTGTCTGGGATGCCAATCAAGACCACCTGGGATCCACAGTCTTCCGCAAGACTAAAGAAGACAATCGTATAGCGATGTCATTCGAAGATAGACTGTTCCTAGATATAATGGAGCAGGGAATGGTGCAGGACGAAACAAGAAGCTGGGTTGCACCTCTACCCTTTAAACCTCAAAGACAACGCTTACCCAACAATAGAGAGCAAGTTTTCAAGCGATTTGTCTCTCTCAGGCACAACCTAAGAAGCAAACCTGAGATGAGAGATCACTTCTTTACCTTCATGGAAAAGATATTCCGGAATGGTCATGCAGAGCTAGCACCTGTACTTCGAGACTCGGAAGAGCGCTGGTACCTGCCCATGTTTGAACTAGTAGACCCCCATGCTGATGTTGAGATACGTCCTCGGGTATCTGTGTTACATACGGAGACTCTGGACCACCACCTGAAATCCCACAGATTCAGTAGGTTCTCTACTTGGAGATCTCTTGTCCGTGCCATCACTTGCCTGACCCACATTGCTCGGTCGTACAAAGCAACCTCATCTGCAGATAAAGATATCTGTAGAGGTTGGCATCATTGTAAACATGTCTACACAGCTCTCGATCTAGAGCGGTCAAAAAATGTAATTATCCAGGCTGTACAGCATGAAACCTATGCTACGGAAATCGACTGTGTCGTCAGCCAAAGACCCGTGCCTAAAGGTAGTGTTTTAAGAAAACTAGACCCAGTGATCGATGAAGATGGGCTCTTAAGGGTAGGTGGACGCCTTATGGAAGCCGATGTAGGCCTAGCAGAGAAACATCCTGTGATAGTTCCTGGACAGCATCATATAGCTACTCTGCTCGTGCAACATTACCACGAACAGACAAAGCACCAAGGTCGTCTGTTTACTGAAGGAGCTCTAAGAGCAGCCGGAATGTGGATAGTTGGAGCTAAAAGATGTGTATGCAGATTCATATTTAAATGTGTTACCTGTCGGAAACTCCGTGGTATGTCACAGGCACCGAAGATGGCAAACCTCCCGTATGACCGACTAAGTATGGATCCACCCTTCACCAATGTTGGCCTAGACGTGTTTGGACCTTGGCCTGTGGTTGTCCGACAAACCAGGGGAGGCCGTGCGCACGGGAAACGTTGGGCAATTATGTTCACCTGTCTGTCCATCAGAGCTGTCCATATTGAAGTAATTGAATCTATGGATACTTCCTGTTTCATTAATGCTTTCCGACGTTTCATTGCCATTAGAGGACCTGTCAAACACATTCGTTCTGACCGAGGCACAAACTTTGTCGGAGCAGCAAGAGAACTACAACTCTCTTCCAACTTGGATGTTAACAACATAGAAAGATACCTCAGTGAACGAGGATGTACTTGGACCTTCAACCCACCACACTCTTCTCACATGGGAGGTGCTTGGGAGAGGATGATAGGCATCGCACGGAGAATCCTCGACTCAATCTTCTTACAAGAAGGATCTTCAAAGCTGACTCATGAAAGCCTGACTACCTTCATGGCAGAAGTATCGGCTATCATAAATGCCAGACCGCTAACCCCGATTTCTAGCGATCCTGATGACCCAACAGTTCTCACACCCGCCACACTGCTTACCCAAAAGACTGAACAAATTTGTGCTCCATCTGGAGAATTCAATTCCAAAGATCTTTACAAAAATCGATGGAGACAAGTACAGAGTCTCTCAAACTCGTTCTGGGTCAAGTGGAAAAAGCAATACATTCCCACTCTGCAACCGAGGAGAAAGTGGCAAACCAACAAGCCTAACCTCCAGACTGGCGATGTAGTCCTAATGAAAGACTGCCAGTCACGGAGAAACGAGTGGCCGTTAGGACTTGTGACTAAGACATTCCCAAGTAAGGACGGAGTTGTACGCAAAGTAGAAAATACGGAGACAGGGAGAGACCAAATTGTTCCTCAGACCAGTAGGAGAACTCGTTCTACTGTTTGCACCAAAAGAATACAATAGTGACGTCGGTTGACGTCAAGCGGGGAGTGTTCTGTCCCCAGATTCAGTTCCAGTTGTTTCTGTCTCTTTATCAGTTGACATGGCATTTTAACTGTTGTAATTCATTTGCATTACATTGTGTCGTAACAGCACCATCTATTGATGAGTTTAGGTATTTCACCCAGCCTGTTTTTCTCTATGCATTATGGGAGTCCCAGTGCATTGTGGGTAGTTCCTGGTTCTTGCTAGTCTTGTGCTGGTACAGCAAGCAGCCATCATCTTATGTCTCAGCAACCATGCTCTCTCACTGGTTTTCCTGTCTCATCATCTGTTATTCAGCCTGTTTTTGAGCATAGTCGGTAAGAGCACTATCTATGTGTCATTTACTGCATTGTATTATGTTTCTTGTATTGATAGCTCATTACTATCATTGTATTATCTCATATACTGAATGTATAGCAGGTTAATCTGTGTTTTATGCCATATACCATGGTATTTATGTTCTAAAATACTACTGTTTATTCTGTAGTTTCACCTTTTCTGTCAGTCTACGAGCAATAAAGAGAACCTTAAAGCGGAACAGTCTCTTTTCTCTCAGAGGACAAAAAGGTTTAGCTACATGTCAGATTACACACCGTGCTAACGTGTATGAGGACAGTATAATAGTTATGACTATAAGCATATGAATTACCTCTTTCCGCATAATAAAAAGGTAAAAAAAACAATAAAAAAGGATCCTTTGCATTGCTGTGTCCCAAAATGCCTGTACTATTAAAATATGAACACATTTATCCCATATGGTGAATGCCTTAAAAGAAAAAAAAAAAAATTTAAATAGCCGATTTGCTGTTCTTTTTTTGCTTCACTTCCCCATAAAATTTAATAAAAGTGGTCCAAAAGGCATATGCACTCCAAAATGGTATCGGTGAAAGCTGCAGTTTGTCCCACAAAAAAATGAGCACTCACATGGCTCCATAGGCTTAAATATAACGTAATGGAGGTCAGAATATGGCAATGAAAATAAAAAAATAAAAATTTATGAAGTTTCTTTTCAGTATTAAAATACCAGAAAAACAATATTAATATATCATAGAATGAGGCAACAGATCAGTTTTACAGGATACGTAGCATTTTGAAAAAAATTTCAGCTTCTCACTTATGCAATATAAAATGGTGCCAGTATAAAGTACAACTTCTCTCCCCCCCCCAAAAAAAAAAAAAAAAAAAAAAAAAAAGCTATGAAACACAAAAATGCAAAAATGGAAAATCTAATTTTCTGGAAAGGGGTTTTAAACACATGCTGGCATATGTTTTTGGGAAGAATTTATTCACATCAAAAATATTTTCGTTTAACCACTTAATTACTGGAGTGTTTATCTCCTTCCTTACCAGGCCAATATTTCAGCTTTAGCGATGGGTCTATCTAACTGCAAATTACTAATTTCTGAGCCAGCCTACATGCATTTGATATATCATTTTTCACTGAACCTTAGACCAGGGATCAGCAACCTCTGGTACTCCAGCTGCTCTGAAACTACAACTCCCAGAATCCTCCTTTTACTTCTGTGGGAGTTTCAAGAACAGCCAAGTAAGTTTACATGCTGGGAGTTGTAGTTTCACAACAGCTAGAGTGCCGAAGGTTGCTGATCCCTAAGATCTTTATTTTGTGCCATTAGATGATGCATGGTGTTACCGCTGTCTAGCCTGCGTTAATTGCAGATACATCATGAAAGGTAAAACCTTTGTACATCCAATTACTGGCACCGCATATCAGATTCAATATCATCTGACATGTGATTCGA